>NC_140931.1:68586183-68623683 GCF_014529385.1 Adiantum capillus-veneris
TTCGCTTGCATGCAGCGTCTCACTCACACTCGCACTCGCACTCGCAGAAGAAGATATCGGTGAATGATCCCCAAACGCACCATCCGTCGTGCATTTATCCTTCTTTTCCTTGAAAAGCCCGCGACTTCTCAAAATAGTAGCTTTTTAGGCGTTCATTCAACTCGATTTTCGCACGAAGTATACCTGCGAGAATAAGATAAGAACGTGATCGCTAAGCGATCCGTGAAGGTTAGATTTTTATAATGACACTTTGCACAGATCGTGTTTCACACATTGATTTCTGCATCGCCTACAAAATAGCCAAAAGAACATACTCGTGCAACCAATTCAATATGATAATCAAAGTAAAAAAATATAATTATGTACCTTCATAATCTCAATTGCAATAGTCTACCATGAAGAAACAAATCCACTTCTTGGTTGATAGCAAGGAGAGTTGTATCATGTTGTATGTCTGCTTGTCCCTGTGTATACTACACTGCTGCTGCTGATAGCCGTTTTTTCGGCTCTTTGTAATTGCCACAGTGAGTTACCTCACCCTACCAAAATCACCCAAAAACTGTGGCTATCCCTACCATTTCACTGTACATAGGCGTGCGTGAGTCACGGGACTTTTCCCATATCTTCTTAAAAACCCTCAGCTAGCTAGTCACTGGGCTAGGTGAGCCAAAAAAAATTAAAAAAATAAAAAAATAAAAGTATATTATGACCTCTTTGTGTGTAAATATTTCATTGTATATATGGCCTAAATATAGGGATTTTTTATAATTATTTTGGTATTTTATTTAAATATTTCTACTTAGGTGTGTGTTTTATTAAACCTATGTACACCTTCTTTCATCCTCTTACACCATAATTTTATTTTTTTGCCAATATGTACATACTCTAACCTCATATTTTTCCTTTATACAAATCACTCCCACATTTTCACCCTCACCCTTGTGAAAACAAAAAATTGATTTCTACTCATTGGTTACTTTTATTATATTATTTACTTGCATACATTTTCCTCTTTCACCCAGAATAATTCAAGGAGGGACCATATCATATGATTCCAATATCTTTCCATATCCATAACTCCTCCATATTTTTATTATTATTTTTACTCATTATTCTAACACCATGTGCTCATTGAGCTAAAGTCCATGAATAGTCCATACACTAGTCCGACCATGTATATATTTCTTATTTCACCAATAATCCTCCTCCATGCATGGGTCAAGGGCAACTTGAATGCTTTGTATTATAATATGACAAAGGAGGGGCTCACTCTTGGATGCATTGTACAAATTCAACAAAGGAGGGGACCACTAAAAGACTTTTGCAGGCCTAAAAAACAGGCTTTTTGGTGAGAATTTTGGCACCTATCTCCACTCCGAATTTGGAGCGGTGGTCAAAAGAGAAAATGTAGCCCACGCTCTGAATAATCACCCCAAATTTTTTCATGATTTTTGGAGCTACCAGCTGTGAGCTATGATTATTTTAGTGGACCCCAGTTTTCCCATGCTATGCAGCCACACTCTCTCTTCCACTTTATCATTTTCCTCTTTCACACACACTTCTCCACTCATCATCCCCATCTCTCTCACCACTCCTCTTTACACACTACTCACCTTCTCCTCAACCTTGAAGAATAAGAGAAACCATGGTGAACTCATACCTCCCACACACAATTCCATTCCAAAATTGACCACCTAGTCTCATTTTTCCTCCTCCAAATTACCCATATCTATAAAAAAACCACAAAATTCAGCCTCTTCTCTTAAAAGACAGCATCATGGTGGTTGATTACTCAGCTTCAATTACCTTGTCTCTCAAGGAAGGTCAAGAGTGGAGAAAAAATGTACCGTCAAAGCTAGTGGACCGTCAACAAGCGTCAAAATTGGCCCTACTCAATACACTTGGAGCATCAACCTTGTAAGAAATCCACCTTTTCTTACCTCTTAAGAGTTTTTCTTCCTTATTTGTATCCTACATGGATACTCCCATTGTAAATATTCAATTCCATTTGTAAATTAATACTAACTCTACTAACACTAACCCACTATGAAAAGTCCTATCACCTCCATTTCTCTCCTCTCTCTTTCCCCACCAACTTCTTGATAATTCCAAGCAAAAGAAATTAGATAAATTGCTGAAAATCTAACCCAACCATGGTTAGAGGAGTAACCCTAGCCTTCAAAATTGCTATAAAAGGAGGGTGTAGCTAGCATAAAAGGGGGGGAGCCATAAGCAAGAGCACTATGCTATAGCTTGAGAAGCCAAGCTCAACCTCTCTAGAAGGAGCACTTGAGTGGAAGCTCATTGTCTTATGCATGTGCATGTGTTGTAATAGGGGATTATCAAGGGAACTCTATGCCATTGTAAGAGAGAGAGTGATCATTCAATTGAGAGTAGGAAATCTATCATTTCTCCTACTAGTGTAAGCCCAACATTCGCTGAATCAAGGAGGGTGGATTTGGACTAAGCTTGGATACTTTGTCTCCCTTCCAACGTGAAGTAATGGACAACAATGATGTGTAAGTGTCTTGGTGTTTTTTTTGTTAAGTTCTTGATAGCTTGTCTCTGGTGTTGTCATCAATCTAGCCATAAATCCCACATACTGTAAGAGGGCGACAGGGTGGAGAGGACTCCCCTGGCCTTAAGACAGTGATTGGGGTGGCTTTTCTAGTGATGTGTTGTGGTGAAATTTACGCAAGCTATGTTGAACAAGTACTAATCTCACTTTGATTTGTCATGACAGATTTGTAAGAAGGTATTAATGCAACAAGCACCCCCTCCCCCCTTCTCTCTCTTTCTTAAATATATAGTTGTGTTTGCTTGATCATCGCCGATACGTTTCAAAGCAGCCCGAGCACTATCTCTCTCTCTCTCTATCTCTCTCTCTCTCGTGTTTTAGTGTGTGAGAGTATTCCATTGGTGTTAGGGTTAGTGTAATTCCTTGCTTGTTTGTGGGTTGCTCTAACGATTCTCCTCTTTTGCGTCCTAGTTCGCTCTTAAACTAGGTGGTGCCCCTTGTGTAGTTGGGATTTGGCGGTGGGTTTGTTGTTTTGGTTTGTGTTGTGTTGTGCCCCAGCCCCATTGAGCAACACGGGAGCCTTGAAGGGTGTCTAGAGGCCACTCTTCTTGTTGCCCGCCCCGGACCGCCTCACTGCCTTCTGTTTGTTTTTATCATAACATTTACAAACAAACTCAGAACAAAGCAATCCAGGTACTCAAAACGACGGGAATAGGTATGGTCTACAGGACATCCTAGATAGAATTACGAAAAACGTCTCTCGTTGGCTGAAAACGCAACTTTTAGGTCGCGACTCCTAAAACCTCTATTTTTGGGTCTCCACTACTTTTTCAACTTATTTTAAGCCTATCCGTGCATTTTAAGATAAAACATATAAATATAAAACAATGATATTAATAAAAATCTCAATTTTATTGTTCATAGACAGACTATCTATTATTCATTAATCTTTATCAAATGCGTCTTTAGTGTGTTATTTTAAAAAAAGAATATATGTTCTCTCTTAATATCTCAAACTCATTCATATAAGCTCTATTTAATAGACCATTCAACAATCTTTCAAATCGTGCTAAATGAAAGATGTGCCCTACTACATTCTTTTCGACTTTAAGAACTTCAAAGATTAGTCCTATTACATTCTCCCCTTATTAAAATTAACTCTGTCCTCAGAGTTGGAAAGAGAGAAAAATTCTCTTTGCAAAACACTAAGATCAACACATGATGCATCCTCTACTGGATAGTTCTGCCACTTAACCAAAACTTCACAATGTCTCTATTTCTCAGATGTTTAACACGCCTATCTAGCACTAAGTCTGGTTCTACAGTCAATGTTCCGTCATCTTTCAACTTAGAGTTGTCTTGTAAAACATGATGCACATTAGGAACATACTTTTTCAATAAACTCACATGAAATACAGGATGCACTTTAACATGAGAAGGCAATTCTAGTTTGTAGGCTAATGAACCAATGCGCTTCAAAATTTTAAACGGCCCAGCAAATCGTGGAGACAATCTTCTATCCTTTCCAAGAATCAAATGAGACTTTTCAAGAATAACCTTTAAGAAAACCATATCACGAGTTTCATACTCCACAACACGATGTTTCTTGTCATAATACAATTTATGTTTCTTTTGAGCTTCTCTGATATTCCCACTGATTTTGGCCAACTCGTTATCCATTTTCTCAAGCATCTCACGTGACAGTTCTACCTTATTCCTTGAGTTAAAGAAATTAATAGGTGTGGGATAGTTATAGCCATACATTGCCTCAAACGGAGTCATCCTAACACTACAAGAGGCTATTCATATTAGCAACGCTCACACAACGACGCTCAAAAAAAAATATTCCCGGCGTCGCTATGAGCATCGCAAATTTGCGACGCTCATAGCGACGCCGGCTGGGCTAAAAAAAATAACAGAGAGCGCCCAAAAACTCAGATCTCAGATCTGAGTTTTTCGGCGCCCTCAAGCAAGGAGCAGGTAACGCTCTCCCTCTCCCTCTCTCTCTCTCTCTCTTTCTTCTCCACACACACACACACACACACACACACACACACACACACACACACACACACACACGAGGAGAGGAAGGAGAGCCAGGTATGCTCCTTCCCTCTCCTCACTCTCATGTTCCCTTCCCCTCTTTCTCTCTCCCTCTCTCTCTCTCTCTCACACACACACACACATAGTGTTTTTGAGAGAGAGAGAGAGAGAGAGAGAGAGAGAGAGAGAGAGAGAGAGAGAGAGAGAAAGAGTACAAACATAAACAAAAACGCACACACACATTGAGAGAGGAAAAGAGAGAGAGAGCATGCATAAACAAAAAACGCACACATTAAGAGAGGAAAAGAGAGAGAGAGAGATCATGCATAAACAAAAAACGCACACATTGAGAGAGGAAAAGAGAGAGAAAACATGCATAAACAAAAAAATGCACACACATTGAGAGAGAAAGAGAGAGAAACTAATTTAACGTCGTAGGAAACTAATTAAAATTAAAAGACCTAAAGATCTAGCCGACGAGGAGTTGAACTCAAGACCTAATGTAGACTTACGTTAAATTAGATTTAGGTTTATTTAAGTTAAATTAGATTAGATTTAGGTCTCCATAGACTGCGATGCCTGCATGAAGCGGGTGAAGAAAGCCCTCAATGGAATATAGGGTATTCCTGCCTTCACTCATGGTGGGCTCCGTCGATCCAAAAGTACTAGTGAAATGTCTTCAGAAGATAGGGAAGAAGGTAGATCTTCAGGGCGGCAAGAGTCACTACATCCCCGACAATGACCATCTAGACAACCTCTAGTCATTCAACAGCAACTTCAAATTTAGTAACAAGAGCAAGAACGGTCCAAAGGGCCAATTGCTGTCGTCAGATGTGGATGGAGATGAGGTAGCATAACCGCCGGAAGTTAACTCTCACATCTTTAGTGATGAGAACGCCAACTCTTGCCGAGTTATGTGAAAAATTATGTGTTAAATCAGTTTTAAGGTTCTTATAATCCCTGTTAGTTTAGTTCTTCGTTTTTAATATAACGTAATTTACGTTAGATTTAGATTTATGTTATATTAGATTAGACTTAGGTTTATTTAGGTTTACCCACACACACACACACACACACACACATAAGAAGAAGAGAGTTTTAACGTCGTAGGAAACTATCCCAAAAGACGTTAAAGATTAGGTTAGATGTAGACTAACGTTAAATTAGATTTAGGTTTATTTTTAGTTAGATTTACGTTTATTTAGATTTACGCTTATTTACGTTAGATCGAGTCCACGCAAGAATTACTTACGGTTTAGGGTTTAGAGTTAGACGAACAGTGAAAAGATCTACTGTGAAAAGATGTTAAGATGCTGTGAAGTGCTACAACTAGAGAAGAGGCAAAGGGGTTTTGTTCACTACATGCAGTATCATGTAGACGTGGGTCTGTAGATTTCTTGTACCCACAAATATAGGTATTGACCAATAAAGACAAGATTATAACCCGGTGGTTCTGATCTCCGTGCACCTCTAGACCGAGGTGTGCGGGGATTGGACATGACTAGAGAATGTGAGGTAAAGAGAGAGAGAGAGAGAGAGAGAGAGAGAGAGAGAGAGAGAGAGAGAGAGAGAGAGAGAGAGATAAGACGAAGAATGCCAATAGAATATTAAATTTGTTGTCCAGGTTATAAGATTTTTATCCTCATTATGAGTAGTGACGAGGATGTGGGACCGTCCAACCGAAACACCTATCTCTCAACGAGGGTCTTATGTCCTTGTAATCAATGCAAGCATGTTGCACGACGGACAAGACGTGTTTCTTTGCAGCACGTTTGCGAATTTGGCGAGTTCGATCCATCTATTATAGATCGAGTTGTTGCCAATTATAACTCGTCGGACTCTGACGCTGGCCAACAAGCAGCAATCTTGCAATCCAATAGACGTGTTCGCAGGCGCTTTGGTCAAGCAGCATATGTGAGGCCACAAGATGTAGCCTCTGATAGCTCGGGGGATGATCATGCAGAGCACATTCCCAATGAGGCAATGTTTGAGCCCGAGATTGATGAAATGATCGAGACGATCATGGATTCAGAAAGGCTTATCTATGATGATATGAAAAGTGAAGCCGATACGCCATTGTATAATGGAGCACGTATGTCTAGATTGAAAGCACTCCTGGTTCTTCTCAACATGCAGGCAAAGTTTGGATGGAGTGACACTAGCGTCATAGTGCTTTTCAGGTGATCTATTACAATTAGTTTACTTTAATAAACTCTAAATGTATAATGATCTGATAGATTTTTACACGACTGTATCGTATTTTTATGTTGTGTAGATTGCTTAAAGAGCACATACTACCAGCTGACAATGTGATGCCAGATTCCCGAGATGAAGCAAGAAAGATTTTGCGAGACTTGGGGATGGATTACAATTCTATCCATGCTTTTCCTAATGACTGCATTCTTTTCAGAGGGGAATACATAGACATGGAGAAGTGTCCGAAATGTGATTCCGAAAGATATCGAGTAGATCTCCACGGGACCAAAATTCCACAAAAGGTTTTGCGACATTTTCCTCTACTTCCTCGCATCAAGCATTTCTTCGAATGTAAGTCCATGGCCGCCCTAGCATCATGGCATGAGGAGAATAAATCTTCGGATGGTGTGCTATGAATTCCTGCAGATTGCGCAGCCTGGAAACATATAGATGGAACATGGTCGGATTTTCCCAGGGAAGCTCGAAATTTGCACTTAGGCCTGGCTATGGATGGCGTAAATCCATTTGGTGAAAGATTAACATCTTACAGGGTATGGCCCGTTGTCATCGTCAACTACAACATTCCCCCGTGGTTGACTACGAAGAAGGGGCACCTATGGCTAAGCTTGATTGTGCCAGGGCAATATAAAGTGGAGAATATGGATGTGTATCTTCGTCCACTATTGGAAGAGCTACAACAATTGTGGATTGGCATAGAGGTGGTGGATATGAGCCGACACACAGGACGACGGAATGCTTTGATCAGAGGCATTCTAATGTGGACCATGCATGACTATCCCGGGCTAACAAAACACTCAGGTGATCTATTGACACTCCTCACTCAGACACTCTAAATCTTGTTTTTTCCCATAGTTGATCTATTATCATGTGTATACATGCAGGGCTTCAAACAAGCGGATACACAGCATGTGTCACATGTGGACCTAGACTGAATGCACGTAGGACGCCCTCACTGAAGAAGCAAATCTACGAAGGTCATCAAGCGTATCTTCCAGAGAATCATGTGTTACGCGACGGATTTCTGGGAAGAGAGCCACCAAGGATGTCTGCACAAGCATGGTTAGAGCAGAAGGAGATGTGCGATGACGGATTGCCTCCAGGGATGAAGAGACTATCTCTATGGTACGAGTTACCATACTGGCCCCGACTCATGATCAATCACTTGCTCGATCCAATGCACATATTCAAGAATGTGGGTAATCTACTATGGGACCATCTGACCGGCAAGAAAGATACTTTGAGAGCCAGAGTTGACCTTAGAAATGTGGATCGTATGGAGCAATATTGGCCGCAAACAGCGTCTGATGGATCGATAAAACTTCCTAAAGCACCATGGATTTTCACAGGAGCCCAAGAACGCAAAGTAAAAGAGACCATTCGATATTTGCGGACCCCCACTGGCGTAATGCACTCGCTCCGAACGTGTTTTACTAAAGAAGGAAACCTTACCGGTTTGAAGTTACACGATTGGCATAAAATGTGTCAGGTACGTTCATAGTGGACTTTAACATCATTGCATAAAATGTGGACTTTAATATCATTGCTGCACATACTTTACAGTTTATTTTACCGGTTGCCATTGAGGGATGTTTGTCTCTCGACGTCCGTAACACAATCTACAAACTTGCAAAGCTGGTGCAATGGATCTCACAAAAGGAGATCAACGTAGACTCCATACCATTCGCCAAACTAAATGCTGCGGAGCTTGTGTGCATGTTTGAGAAACATTTTCCTACTACCATGCTAACCATTCAGGTGCATCTTCTTGTTCACATAGTTGATGAGGTGGAAATAGCTGGCACAGTTCATTCCAAATAGATGTTCTTCTTAGAACGTTTCATGAAAACGGTTAAGGGATATGTGTGTCAAAAGGCACGTCCGGAGGGTAGCATGGTAGAAGGTTGGTTGGTATCAGAGTCCCTAGTGTACATTGGAGAGTGGCTAGACGGATTTGATAAAGCTCGGGACACGCTATGGCGAACCATAGATGATGAGCGCATCTCTGGGATTGTCATGTGCAATCTCGGTGTTGAGAAGAAGATGAAGGAAGATCTAGAGACTAAAATCAACCGATTTTGCATGCTTCACAATCCAGTGATGCAAAAGTGGATTTCACAATATGAGGATGCAAAGCAAGAGCGACAAAGGGCACGAATCGAGTGGATTCTGTGGTGGCGGAACTCACTTACTTCGGCACGCTACAAGAGATTTTGAGGATCGATTACAGAGGATTTTTTGTCGACTTGTTCGACGTGCAATGGTTCAAGATAATCATGGAGGGTCACAACGCTACTGTGCGTAGAGGAGAGTCTGGTTTTCTTGAGGTGGATTCTACTAAGAAATGGACTGACCTAAGAGACACTTTCGTACTACCCGAGCATTGTGAACAAGTAAGTATGTAAATAGTTAACATCCCCCTTTTACAAGTTATGTGCTTGAAAGCTCTCATGTAAGTTATGTGGCTCTGGAAGGTAATATTTCATCCTACAAAGTCTACATCAAACTGGTGGTACGTCATAGAGGTAGCCCCTCGTAGTGCAAGGACGTATGAAGGCTACCATGTGCCAATCACAACGGCATCAATGGAGGAGATCAGAGAAGAGTGGCAGTACTCTCGGGGTTGCGCGACCAAGGTAAGTTTGCAATGTACGACTAGCTAGTGACTTTATTTCTAAACGTTTGAATGGCCACTCATAATCTTTGTTCATTGTAGTATAAGTCATACACAGTAGCATGGTGTAAAGGTCGAAATTTTAGGGTGGAACGGATCGACAAAAAGCGTTTTACTCAAGATTGTGGAATCATGGAAAAATTTGAACAGTCTAGTCGACGACGTTCCTCTGATGCAGATCCTGTGGTGGCGAAACTCACTTACTTCCGCATGCTACAAGAGATTTTGAGGATCGATTACAGAGGATTTTTTGTCGACTTGTTCGACGTGCAATGGTTCAAGATAATCATGGAGGGTCGCAACGCTACTATGCGTAGAGGAGAGTCTGGTTTTCTTGAGGTGGATTCTACTAAGAGTGGGAGTACTCTCGGGGTTGCGCGACCAAGGTAAGTTTGCAATGTACGACTAGCTAGTGACTTTATTTCTAAACGTTTGAATGGCCACTCATAATCTTTGTTCGTTGTAGTATAAGTCATACACAGCAGCATGGTGTAAAGGTTGACATTTTAGGGTGGAACGGATCGACAAAAAGCGTTTTACTCAAGATTGTGGAATCATGGAAAAATTTGAACACTCTAGTCGACGACGTTCCTTTGATGCAGATCCTGTGCTGGCGGAACTAACTTACTTCGGCATGCTACAAGATATTTTGAGGATCGATTACAGAGGATTTTTTGTCGACTTGTTCGACGTGCAATGGTTGAAGATAATCATGGAGGGTCGCAACGCTACTCTGCATAGAGGAGAGTCTGGTTTTCTTGAGGTGGATTCTACTAAGAAATGGACTGACCTAAGAGACACTTTCGTACTACCCGAGCATTGTGAACAAGTATGTAAATAGTTAACATCCCCCTTTTACAAGTTATGTGCTTGAAAGCTCTCATGTAAGTTATGTGGCTCTGGCAGGTAATATTTCATCCTACAAAGTCTACATCAAACTGGTGGTACGTCATAGAGGTAGCCCCTCGTAGTGCAAGGACGTATGAAGGCTACCATGTGCCAATCACAACGGCATCAATGGAGGAGATCAGAGAAGATGCTCAATCAGAAGCCGCTGCGGTGGTGCCAGACGAGCATCAAGATGCTACTACTCTATATGGGGTGCATGCAGAGGAGCTACAAAATGAAACAGAGGATATGTGTTTAAACGGAGAGCTCTATATAGATATAGGAAGTTATGCTGAGTTATGCGAGGATGAGAGAGAGATCTCTTAAAGCCACAAATATTGTACTTGAACAATTTTTCTCCGTGTTGTAAAAGCTCTGGCTCTCTAAGTACCTTCCATGGTGTATAACGCTCTTTTCTACTCGCGCTCACATCTTTTGATTGAAAATTCTGAGTTTTCGACTTGCCTCTTCTATCACTCAATTCATTGCATCATTGTATTTATATGCATCATTGCGTCATTGTATTTAATGGTCTTTGCGTCATTGTCTACTCTATTCATTCAATATTAAGTTTAAATGTTCGTGTGTTTAATGCAGGTATGGATGATGAGGAGTTTCTTTCTTCTTTGTCACCGCAGCAGAGACAGTGGTACGTGGAGCATCATCGCTCTGGCGCATCATCGCGCGTTCCTACTCCATCCGCATCTCCCTCTCTTTCGGAGCATTCGGCGCGCTCCGAAGCTTCGTTGTCGACGAGACGATCT
This sequence comes from Adiantum capillus-veneris, assembly GCF_014529385.1. NCBI lineage: Eukaryota > Viridiplantae > Streptophyta > Polypodiopsida > Polypodiales > Pteridaceae > Adiantum > Adiantum capillus-veneris. Next base: position 68,597,285 of record NC_140931.1, read on the forward strand.
TGACACTCGTCTAGACACCGACGCTCTAGTGGTGGCGGTGGCGGTTTTTGTGGGGATTCCGCCGCCGATTCCTCCACACCGCCTCGTGTTCGACGAGGCTCTTTACCCTCCCCTTCTTTGCCCGCCCCCACACCAGCCATAGCATTGTCATCTACGCCAGGTTTTGCGCGGCTGACTGTTCCTAGCAGCTACACACCTCTACATACTCCGCTAGGAGCCACCCCACTCGACACTCCTCGCTTCGGGGCCCAGACGCCGGTGGACACACCTGACGTCCGTACCCCCATCGACATGCCGCTAGAGACCCCTGCCGGGACACCCAGGTTCATGCGTCTCAGGCCAGAGGGCTTGCCTTACTCCGTCGACCTTAACGGTGGCATCATCATGGATGATGACGGCAAGAAGGTGATCTCGCGCATGCGTGGTCTTTGCTCTCAGCTGTTTAGACACTACATACTAAACAAATGGAGTGAAGTACCAAGTGATTTAAAAGACAGAGTCAGCAGCATACTTCATGATGAGTTTCCCGTTCCAACACGGGATCAGCGCTTCAATGAATTCCTGATGAAGATTCGAATGCGCGAATACTGCAAACACAAGCGTTCCGAAGTGCAAAAAGCAATCAAGCATGGGTGGAACAGGCCAGATTGGCTGGCCAAAGAAGATTGGAAGAATGCGAAGAAAGCAGCGCGCGAGAATCCCGACAAGTGGAAGCAACAAAAGGATGCAGCCAGAGCGCGAGTAGAGGCAGGGAGCTCGCACCACTTGGGGAGCGGTGGATGGGCATCATTTGAGGCCGATTTTGTAAGTGTTTTCGCATTGCTCTTTATGTTCGATAGTTTAGGGTTTATGAGTTTTTGAATTCTAACATAATAAAATCTTTGTATGTTTTGACAGTGGTCGATGACAGGACGTGATCCCACACCGTACGAGCGCGAGTACGCAGGCAGGAAGGGCTTAAACGCCCTGATGGACATTCTCAGTTCTTGCGGTGGCATGGTTAGTATTAGGGTTTACTCTTTTCTATTTTTTGTATTGTTTTATAAATGTCGTTATATGTTTATACTTACTGAAAGCTGTCTTATTGTCTTTTTTTTGCAGAATCCGACAAATACGCCGCTTGGACGTGATGAGACGTCTGACTAGACGACGTCAGTTTAGCCGTAGCTAGATAGCATTAGTTTAGGGTTTCTCATAGCTTTTTTTTGCAGAATCCGACAAATACGCCGCTTGGACGTGATGAGACGTCTGACTAGACGACGTCAGTTTAGCCGTAACTAGATAGCATTAGTTTAGGGTTTCTCATAGCTTATGTATCATGAGACGGATTTTATACGTCTTTTTGAACCATGTATATTATTACATTTGTCACCGCAGTTCATTTTGCCAATCAATTCTTTATGCCTATGATGTTGTACAATTGTCATTATTACATTTGCCAATCAATTCATTTTGCCTATGATGTGTACAATTGTCAATTTTACGCTTGTCAATTTTGCAAACAATGCGTCTTGTGGGTGACTATTTTGGGTCTATTATCTACCCTTGCACTTTTTTTAAAAGGTGAATCAAGTACAATATGGTTGATGGGTGGCAGGGCATTCAATGCCCTGTCACCAAAAAAAAATTCTCTCGGGCGTCGCTATAACTGTCGCTATTTATGGCTCTGGAGCATCGCTATAAGCGTCGCTATAGACTTCTGTGTAAACGTCGCTATAACCGTCGCCATGAGCGTCTCTATATAGCGACGTATATAGAGACGCCTATAGCGTCGCATATAGCGACGCTCTCGTAGCGACGGTTTTAGCGACGCCGGGGGTTATAAAAACCCATTGTATTTCCGTCGCTAACAACGTCACAAGAGCACACAACCTCTTGTAGTGTAATAGATGTATGATATGAACTGTTATATGCAAATTCAACCAAAGGCAGATATTCATTACAATTAGATTGGTCTTCATTGACATACATTCGTAACATATCTTCTAAAATACGATTCACTCTCTCCGTTTCCCCATCAATTTGAGGATGAAAAGCAGTAGACATGCGTAACTGGGTACCTATAGAGTCAAAAGTCGCTCTCCAAAAATGAGAAGTGAACTTAGAATCTCTGTAAGACACTATGCTCTTGGGCATGCCATGCAAACGAAATATCTCTTTCACAAACAAGCGTGCAATGGTCAATGTAGTATCGGTTATTTTTACAGGAAAAAAGTGAGCTTGTTTTGTGAGTCTATCTACCACCACAAAGATCGAGTCATACCCTCCACGAGTAGTAGGAAGTCTAATGATAAAGTCCATGGATATAGACTCCCACTTCTGTAAAGGAATGTCTAAGGGTTGAAGGTCACCAGGCATCCTCTTATGTTCAATCTTAACTTGTTGACATTGAAAGCACTCACGCACATAATTCTTAACATCCAATTTCATACACGGCCAAAAGAATGAATTTTTAATCTTTTCATATGTCTTATTCAATCCAGTATGACCAGAAAAAGGTGAATTATGACACTCATGCAGAATTTGACTCTTAAAAGCAGAATTTGTAGGAATACACAAGCGGTCATAATAATACAGATTTCACTTATACAAGTGATATCTTTTCTCATACATCTCACCAATATTTTCATGCAAGAATTTCAAAATAGGCATATAAAAAGAATCATTCAACTTCAGCAAGTATATTATCAATCAAATTGGACCGCACAACACTCATTAAATTACACATGGACCTACGACTCAATGTATCTCCAACTTTATTTTCTTTTCCACACAAATACTTCAAATCAAAATCATACTCAGCCAGCAATTCAATCCATCTCCTTTGTCTGTTGTTTAACAATGGCTGAGTGAAAATATACTTTAAGCTTTGATGATCAGTACGCAATTCAAATTTGACACCAAGCTCTAGATGACACCAATGTTTCAATGCATGAACAATAGCAAGAAATTCTAGATCATGTGTTGCATAGTTCAATTCATGTCGTCTTAATTTCCTAGACTCATATGCAACCACTCTTCCTTCTTGTGTCAAAACACAACCTAATTGTTCACCACTAGTTTCATAGGACAGAGAAAATGGTTTGCCCATCTCGGGAACTTTTAAAACACAATTTTTCGCTATTTTAGCCTTCTGGGTCTCAAAAGCAGTCTCACAGCTAGAAGTCCACACAAAACCCTTATCTTTCTTGGTCAATTCGGTCAAAGGACTTGCTATCTTAAAGAAATAGTTAATGTGTGCTCTCTCTTATTGTGTTAGACCCATAAAGCTTTTTACATCCCTTAATGACTTAGGTGTTGGCCACTCCACAATAGTCTTAACTTTGTCAAGATCAATGTGAATCCCCTCTTTAGAAATCACTCTTCCCAAATACACAATCTGATCCTTTGCAAAAGAACACTTACTTGCTTTGGCATACAATTTATGTTCACGCAAAACCTCAAATGTTTTCTTTAAATGCAATGGCATGATCTTCTTCATTCTTAGAATACACAAAAATATCGTCCAAGAATACCATAATGAAGTCATCAAGATACGGGTGAAAAGTACTATTCATTAAGCACACGAAAGTTGCTGGTGCATTAGTCAAACCAAAAGCAAGAACTGTAAATTCATAATGCCCATAACGTGTACGAAAAGTAGTCTTTGGAATGTCCTCGGCCTTAATGCGGATTTGATGGTAGCCAGAACGAAGGTCAATCTTCAAAAATATTGTGGCACCACTTAATTAGCTAAGCAATTCATCTATGTGAGGAAGAGATATTTGTTCTTAATGGTCTATTTGTTTAATCCCCTATAGTCAATGCATAATCTATATGTACCATCCTTTTTCTTTTGGAATAACACAGGACTACCTCAAGAAGATACACTAGGTTTAATGAAAAGATCATCAAGTTGTATCTTGAGATCTTTAAGCTCATGAATATTGAACCTGTATGGAGCCCTTGAATAAGGTGTTGCTCCTAGATATAGATCTATGGCATGGTCTACCACTCTAGGCAGAGGTATACCAGGAAGATTGTCCGGAAACACATCCTTAAATTCATGTAAGAGATCCTCTATAAATTCTGGATTCGTCTCTTTCTGTTTATCCCCATATTCTTCTTTAATCTCATTAGCAAACATAAGAAACATCTCACACTCTTATCTAAGTCACCTTATTAATTCCATGGCCAAAACTAGATTTAGAATCTCTTTCTTTCTACGAAGAGTGTGACTTATCATCATTTTTCTTTCTTAACAACAATCAATCAAAACATGATTTTCAATCATCTAATTGATACCAATGATAACATCATGCATATCAATGTTTATGATATAGGAATCATCTTTACGCTTCCGACTCTTCAAAGAAAAAAAAAATCTACTAACTCTTTCGTGAAACTATTATTACCACTAGTTAAGTCCAAAAGTCTTATAACTTATCGATTTAATTTCAAGTTTAATTTCTCAATCAATTTAGACGATAAGAAGCAATGAGTACTATCGAAATCAATTAAGAAATTCAAATTTAAATCTCAACTTTTACGCATAATTTCGATCACAGAAGCTTTCAAAGGACATATCAAAGACATAAAACATCACAAAGAAGGGGTAGATGACTTACCTTTATCGTATGCATTGCCAAAAGTCTCCAATTGAGCCATCGTGGTACGTATTGTCTTATCGGTCACCTTGCTCGAGCGTTCGAAAGTCTGGTGGTCGTGTTCTCGATATTGAAAGTATAATCCAAATCTTTGAGTTCTTCAATCCACGCTTCTAAATCTTCGCATATCTTTCTTATGTCATCAAACTCTTTAAACTTAGCCTTTGTTAAGAATGATTTGGTTGTCACTTCTCCCATATCGTCATCGTTTCTTTTTCGCGTTGACGACCTCTACGTCCACCATCATTGTTCCCACCATCACCACTATCACCACCACCAGGTGCCCCAGCGCCGCCACCATGATTATTGTTTCCTAGTGGAATAGCATGGTTTTCGCCTTCATGTTCTCCATGAAGGTCCACATAGATATCAGGCTCTCATGCTGCTTTGCCCCACAGAGGCTCAGCACGCTCTTGATTTTCTTGTTCCATATCTTCTCGTAGTAACCGAATAAGGTCTTCTTGCTCCTTCATCTTCCTCTTGTATCCTTCCATGTCCAGAATCAACCGCTTGCTCTGATACCAATTTTCACAGGAACAGAATAATAAAGATAGGCAGAAAAAGATAGAGAAAGAGATCTTGATATTGATGGATTTTTGTAGAGTTTTGATACAACAGAGGAGCAATAAAATATATGGGCGCATTCCGTTGTACGGAGCTCAAACCTCCCCACCACCCCCGAGCTTCAGTTCGCTTGCATGCAACGTCTCACTCACACTCGCACTCGCACTTGCACTCGCAGCAGAAGAGATCGGTGAATGATCCCCAAACGCACCATCCGTCGTGCTTTTATCCTTCTTTTCCTCAAAAAGCCTGCGACTTCTCAAAATAGTAGCTTTTTAGGCGTTCAGTCAACTCGATTTTCTCACCAAGTATACCTACGAGAATAAGATAAGAACGTGATCGCTAAGTGATCCGTGAAGGTTAGATTTTTATCATGACACTTTGGACAGATCGTGTTTCACACATTGATTTCTGCATTGCCTACAAAATAGCCAAAAGAACATACTCGTGCAACCAATTCAACATGATAATCAAAGTAAAAAGATATAATTATGTACCTTCATAATCTCAATTGAAATAGTCTACCATGAAGAAACAAATCCACTTCTTGGTTGATAGCAGGGAGAGTTGTATCATGTTGTATGTCTGCCTGTTCCTATGTATACTACACTGTTGCTGCCTTCTGTTTGTTTTCATTATAACTTTTACAAATGAACTCAGAACAGAGCAATCCAGATACTCTAAACGATGGGAATAGGTCTGGTCTACAAGACATATTGGACAGAATTGCAAAAAACGTCTTTCTTTGGTTGAAAATGCAACTTTTAGGTTGCGACTCCTAAAACCTCTATTTTTGGGTCTCCACTACATTTTCAACTTATTTTAAGTCTACCCATGCATTTTACACTAAAACACATAAATATAAAACATTGATGTTAATAAAAATCTCAATTTTATTGTTTATAGACAGGCTATCTGTTATTCATTAATCTTTATCAAATGTGTCTTTAGTGTATTATTTTAAAAAAAGAATATATGTTCTGTCTTAATATCTCAAACTCATTCATATAAGCTCTATTTAATAGACTATTCAACAATCTTTCAAATCGTGCTAAATGAAAGATGTGTCCTACTACATTCTTTTCGACTTTAAGAACTTCAAAGATTAGTCCTATGACAATTCCACTCTTGCTTCACTAGAATACCGTGGACAAACTTCCTCTAGCAGCGCACGTCAACACTCGTCTCAGGGCAGCGAGCACCATGAGAGACAAAGCGGCGGTGGATCTTGTGGTTTCGCCTGTTTTGATAGTGGGGAGGGAACGGAGTCTCCACTTTCAGAGCGTGACACCCCTGACGTAGAGGACGAGGATACTTACACACCCGTGCAAGACATGCATGGGCGCTAGTACAGGGTTAAATATAGCGGGGGAGGTGGACTTCGGCACAGCACAGGACAGGGCATTTTGACACCATTTATAAATTCTTATATATTCAGCGTATAAGAATTGTTTTATGAAGCTTAGAGACCAATTGCCCGATTATGCATAGTACATTCAGGACGCTCTATTAGCTAGATTTCCAAATGCCCTCAATCAACGTTTTTCACAATAGTGGTTGGGTGCTACATAAAGACATTTTTGAAAAACAAGTAGTCTAGTTTGCGGCGCGGAACAGTCAACCAAGTCAGAGATCCAGACAGGAAATACCACGGTGGAAACATGGCACACGCAGAGTGGGAGTGGGCAATCCAAGAAAAGAGCGATCAAGCTGCGACGAGCTCATCATACAGACAACAACGCGATGTTTGCACAAGACAAACTCCCACGCACTATGGCTCAAGAGGCATGGGAGCTTGGAAAGATAAATATATAAGATTGATTAATTTATAACATTGATCGATGATTATAAAGATTGTAGTTGATGATTTGGTATTATTATTGCTAGCTTAGGAAAATATCACTCTCTCTCGACCAACTAGAGAGATGGTCAAGTATTAGGAGCGACATAAAGAATTTGATACTTGGCAATGGTTATTTGAAAACAACCATATCTCTCACGAGCAATTCGACGTGGCGGTTGTATCACTACAAGCGGTAAGTTTAAACAAGTAATTTTGTATCAATTGTTTTGAGCTGTTGATAATTGTTTAATTTGGTTTGGGTTTATGTAGAGTCAAACTGATCAAACATACGTGCCTCTGAACGACGACAAGATAGAGGAGGGTTATATAGAAAAATATTTTGTCCAAACTTTCATAAAGTCCCAATGTGGCACAATGTATATATAACTATTTACTTTTTATTGTAACTTTTGTGAATAGTTGACCTTCTGCATTTTGAATTGTCAAGGTAAAGTAAATTCAATTTCAAGTAGTTTTTATTATCTTCCAAAAAACAGTTAATGTTTCATTGTTTTATGCCGATCAAAAATAAAGGTGCTCATTTGGGCCACCCAAAATTGGGTGGCCCAAATGAGCACCTTTATTTTTGAATTGGCGTGTAGCGGCAATAAGCGCTGTAATATCTACGGCAGCTGGTGCGGTAATAGTAGCGGATATATTACCACGATATTATCATGCTTATTGCTGAGAAACCACTACCGTGTGCATAGCCATGGTTATTGCCGCTCCCACAGATTTTTCTCTCTCCTTTTCCCTTTGTTTTTCCGCAGCAATATTAGTGGTTATAGACAACTCCTCTTATAGTGCGATAAGACAGGCAAAGAATGGTGGAGAGCACGAGAGGCCAACCTATTTTGGAGAACAGTGAAGTCAAGGAGAGTGTGAATGGACCTTGAAGAGGCTTTGCTTAAATGAAATTAAAAAAGGGGTGTTTTAAGGGGTTTTCTTTTTAGGAGCTATAGGGAGGTAAATGAATGTTGAGGGGAGTGTTGATTGGGAGCATCATCATTTGGCAGCCCATGAAACTCATAACCGAGGGCTCTCCGAGGAGAAAGGAGATTGAAAGAGGAGTCATGAAGGATGAGGAGTCATGGCCCGAAGAAAATAGGAGGTGAGGGTGCACAGTCAGTACCAAAGAGGGATTGATAGAGGGGATACAGGTGGTGCATGAGATAGGGGCACCACTAGGAAAGGGAAGAGAGCCATAATGAGGTGGATTTTTTTCCAAGCCAAGCAAGTGGCGAGTTGCGAGGATGTAGAGCATGGGAGCGGCCAAGAGGGTGTAGGCCATGATAAGGAGGGAATTTGCAGGCAAAGAAGGAGTCGTGAGAGCAAGAGAGAAAGAGTATTTCTCCCATTGCAAAATCAAAGACAGAGATAGAGCGCCATTCTTTGAAGGATACCCTGAGTGAGATAAGAAGCGAGAGGCACTCTGTTGTGAATTGAGAGAGAGAGAGAGAGAGAGAGAGAGAGAGAGAGAGAGAGAGAGAGAGAGAGAGAGAGAGAGAGAGAGAGATGTTTTATTTTTTTTAAAGACTTTGGCTTCATTAAAACCCACTAGGGGTTGCATCCCATACTCGGGGTGAGAAGAAGAAAGAGAGCAAGATTCTCTCTCCATGATGGCATAAGAGGACATCCATGAGTGAGTGAGTGAGAGAGAGAGAGAGAGAGAGAGAGAGAGAGAGAGAGAGAGAGAGAGAGAGAGAGAGAGAGAGAGACAAGGACCTAGTGGGTTGGCTGAAGTGTGACTGAGTATGGCCCTCTATCTGCAAGGCAGTCTAGGATGGAGAGTCGCCTTTATAGCACGAAAGAGAGAGAGAGAGAGAGAGAGAGAGAGAGAGAGAGAGAGAGAAATCTTTTGAGTCATGGTTGATAGAGAGACAGAGAGAGAGGACTTTGTTGTGCGAGATAGAGTGATTATTTGGAGCTACTAATGAATTACATACTACAATGCCCTATAGGGTGTAAGGAAAATTGAAGTGCTACCCTCTATAGGGTGTAGGCCTTGAGACGCTATCATTCGAAGCTTGGAGCCTATGTTGCAGCCTCAATAAAATTTCTTGAAGACAAAAGATAAGTTTCGTTGCGTTTGTTGTAAAAAACAATTTCAATATTCATAATTACATATTAATTTCAGAGTGTCTCCTGCTCTTCTTGCCTTTCTCTCTCTTTTGAAATAAAGAAAACATTCAATCCATTTCTCTCTCTCTCTTCTTTTATGAATGGTGAAGTGATCGTCTTTGTGGATATTCACTGATGAGATCTGACATTGAGAGTACATTGACCATTCCTTGGTTAAGATTTTGATAGTTTACTTTCCAATCATAGTTCCTTGTTGTTGGGCTTGGGTTGGGGGTTTGAGTATTATTTTTGGTTGGTTTTTTTAATTTTGGTCTGTTGCATGGGGTAGACCTAGAAAAATATCTATCATCAAGCAAAGATTCAAATTGGGCTATGGAGTCAGGGTGCCATGGGGTCTTCTTGTTGTTTGTGTCTTCAATCTACCTCTACCATAAAGGAGAAACTTCTCTCAAGGACATTTAGATATCAACATGAACTTGAGCAAAGGCTCGAAGCCAATTAGAACCCATGAAATAAATTCTATCTAGTCTTGACCAAGATGAAGTGTTTGATTGAGAATGGAAGATAAAACCTGAGTTAGGTGCATAAGCAAAAATCCAAGAGTCGTCCCATTTTACAGTAGATGGATCTTTACTTGCATGATGTTCTAGCCTAGTGATAACCGACCCATTAGATGTGGTGTCTTGCCTATGGCAGACCATGTTGAAGTCACAACCAACAATCCCATCAGACAAATTACTGATCGCCAACCACTACCATAAATCTTGATGTTGTTGAGGGTTATTGTCAATGTAAATGTTAATTAGGGGTATTAAACCCCATTGAGTAGATACTAAGAACATAGAACATCTTCCATTAGGATGGTCTACAATCCATTGGGTATTCAAAGAGGTTTTGATGCACGTTAGAATTCTAGCATAGCCATTGGGGGCCCCACCATAGTAAAAGTGGAATCCTCTATAGTGCAACATTTTCCTAGCTCTATAATAAATGCTATGTTATTGAACAATACAAATATCCAATTCACAAGATAACAACCAATTATTGAATGAGTACAATCTTGTGGGGTCCTTCAACCCCTTTACAATAAAAGTGTAAACCTTAATTAAGGGATGCTTTTCACTATTTGGGTGGCCTCATCATCACTATCAAACTCATGCATATGAACCTCCGATTAAATCCCCTAAGAATTGGCCTTGTCAGTAGACATTTTTTATTTTTCCTAGAATCATGTTGTTCAACTATGTTCTCAATAGCCACCAAGGTTTCAGGGGAGAGCATGTCTTCCATAAGGGCCTCATAAAAGTTAAGGGATGAGTACCCAGAGGAGAACCCTTTGGATTTAAAGGTTTTCCTTAAAGAGGTAAATCTCTCTCAATCCACTACTCTCTTGACTTTATTAACAAGTTTAGGGTTAGAGAATAAGGAAGCTCCTGGGTTGCCCTCTAAATTGGTCTAGAAAAGAGGCCTTGGATTGGAGGGATCTCAAGAATCGAGAGTCGTAGCATAGGGGTAGTAGGGGAAATCTTAGAAGGGGTGGTTTTGCCTTTTGCTATCTCTCCTTTATATATGAATTTACCATAGAACTTATCTCTTGGTACCATGATTTTTCTCCCAGGTAAGATGTGATAGGTTCCATGGCTCCATTGATCGACATGAATTTTTGGAGAAATGCCTGAAATGAAAGAATGATCTAACCATCTTACCCCATTTCACGTAAATGACTAATGTACCCATTGTATATAGGTCAATTTCCAAGGTGTCAAGGAGTTTCTTTTCAGTTTGACAAAGGATGCAAGCTTTGTTCTTATTAGAGAAATGAAAAGATAACGAGAACAATATTTTTCCTAATGAGGTTGCACTAAAGCATCAATAGACTCCCTCTTATATCTCAGCTAGTGTCTTTTTGCTGGTGAACTATGGCGTAGAAATTTTTCAATACACATATGAACGATAGACTTCACATGTTCACATACCGACACAAGGAAGAATACATATCTGTTAGAGTAGCAAACAATCATTGGAACTTAAAGGGTGTTTCAAAATACTAAGATAGTTTTAGCAAGGAGAGCAAAAGGAGTTAAACAAAATACGATATAACTAGTAAGTTAGACTAAGAAGCATGTACAAATTCTCTTAGGACTCTTGAGAAAAGGCTAGTCATGAACATGGTTCAATATATCCCCATATATCTAGACATGTTTCTCTTGGACCTCTTTAAGTGTCCTTTGTCCAATATCCATCTTGAAATCAATTACATGGCCCTTTCAAGGTGCCTTGGACATGAGAGTATGTATGGAGACCTTCTTTCGCAGTGGCCATATCAATACCCAACCTCCCTTACTAGTCTAAATCTTTGTCCTTATTTTCACTATGTCTACACTGCTACATATAAGCATGTGAAAGAAAGAAGTGTGGGGGGCTGGGGGTCACCTACGCCAAAGAGAGAGAGAGATGGCGTGACGATGAGTCCTCTGTCACCATCATTCTGCCCCCTTTGCTCGCTTCTTGGAGTCAAGGTGGCTCCCTCCTACGTACGGGGCTACATCATCAACATGTAATCAGGTCTTTCACTTCCTCTTTACAATGGCCTCTTCTTCACTACCTCTGGCTTTTAGGGTTGACCCCAAGGTGGAGGCCCAAAGTCTTGTGCATGATAGGCTAGATATCACGCTCAAGTTTGATGTAGCTGTGTTAACTAATATTCTCAAGGACTCTATCACCATTGACCCCCTTGTTAAGGGGGATCACTAGGTATCTTAGGACTCTAAAATTTTTTGGAAGCAGGTGTCTGTGTTCAAAACCCGTGCAGCGGTTCTGTTCTTTATAGGCCGCTTGCCACAAATTAGTGACATTGCTATGACCATCGATCAGGGGTTTGGGAACCACATCATTAACAAGATCTTCTATGTTGGGTAGGGGCTATTTGAGGTCTTATTTTTGAAAAACCAAGATCAAAGTGCTTTTCTCTCTCAGCCCACAGTCATTTTGTTTGGTCAAGCTGTGCATGTCTTTGATTGGAAACCTATTAAGATGATCAAAGATGCTCCGTTGTCTAATTGTCCTGTTTGGGTGGAATATATTGACCTACCTTCATTTCTACGGCCCTATATCAAAGATATCTCTGCATCCCTTGGCCAAGTTCTATATGCCACCACCATTAATTCTTTGAATTGGAATAAGTTCTGTTTTTTGTGGAACACAAAGAACCCATTTCCCCAAACCATAGACCTTAACATCCCTGCAATAGGTAGGATAGTGCTCTATCTCAAATGGGGGTCTTTGGCCGGTGCCTGTTTTCAATGTCAAAAATTGGGGAATTTCTCTAGAGTTTTCCTCACTATTTCCCAATCATCAGGTGACCTTATTCCTAGAAGCACCACGCTAGTATCTAGAAGCACCACGCTAGTACCTAGGGAGCAAATATTCGGGAAATCCTCAAGCCCACTGCAATCGCATGCGGGTAATACCTCGGTTTCTATGTCACACAATGTTCCTCCAGCATATGCATCAGCTCTAGGTACAGGTCCTCACATAAACAAAGGGGTTTCTAGACCTCTATTATCCACAAGTCATGCAGGGACCAGGCTAACAAGGGGGAAAAAGTGATAAAATCACGAGGCCTACCCTCAAGAGAAAGGGTGTAAGTAAAAAGACCATTTCAATAACATATTGGCACATGAGCAGTCAATGTTTTGTCTCTCATTCTCTCGCGAGTGTCCATGCCAACAGTGAATTGGACAGATCTACTAGCTTCCCAAACTATTATAGTTTATTTTTCCTCATACAAACTCAAGGGGCCCCTTTGGGTTGACTTAGTCCAATTTCCCCTCCCAAATAGAGACCGAAAGTATGCTCAGCCAAGATCAAAATATCATAGAGCGAGAGCCTTAAAAAACCCATGAGGCAAATCTCTCTCTCTCTCTCTCTCTCTCTCTCTCTCTCTCTCTCTCTCTCTCTCTCTCTCTCTCTCTCTCTCTCTCTCTCTCTCTCTCTCTCCCCCCCCCTATTCTCTTTCCATGTGTTCCTCTCTTTCTCTCTCTTTTCATCTTTTCTCGGGTTTCTACTGTGATGTCTCTCTGTGGCAGAAGAGTCGGCATCTCGCTCAATCAAGATGCTACGTATCCTCACGCTCAGCACACGCTTCGACACCAACACGTGATGTAGGTGTAGTTGTGAAGCCCGTGGCTATGGCGCGCAAAACTTCTCCGCCTTGGGCATTGTTCTGTACTTCATGCAACACGGCCCAGCGAAAGCCTTGCAGCATTCAAATCCACATCGTGCTCACACAGATCGATGATCTTAGCAAAGCCCTCCTACTCATTTGTTGCCACAATGAGCTTCATGCCCACCACATAGTCATGAAGGGAACTGCCAAGATGCGGCCACAATATGCTGCTTCCATGGGTGCCAATTCTAAACATGCCGGCGGCAACAGAGACTCCATGCCAAATAGGGGAGTTAGGCAGGGTGAGCCCGAAATCGGTGAGCTTTACAACAAGACCTCGAAGCTGGACGCCAGCATGCATGGTCATGACTGTGAAAGAGGAGAAGTTAACATGGATGAGGGAGTTTAGGTACTGGGTGTTAATGATGAGGCTGTCGTTACCACTAGAGCATAGAAAGTGCATTTGCACGTGAGGCTATATATGCTTATAGGCTGAAGGCCTCCATTTGTTGCTCTCAAGCAGAAATCTATACAGAGCCTTCCCTTTGCTCTCTCTTGTGAGAACTTAGAGATTAACTTAAATGTGATTAATATCACTATTACTTAATATGCTAATTTCAAGACATAAGAGAGTGCAAGAATGGGATTTATATACAAGTTGAGGGAGTGAGGATTATCCATCACATGGGAATTATAGGTAGGTGGGAATAGACACATGTTGAGACTTGCATAGGTAAAAAGGGGTCCATGTGGGAATTAGGGAATAGAGGTAGGTGGAAAGGAAGTCCACACTTATTAAAATCATAAGTTACTTTTACATCCCCCCTTAAGGGTGGAGTTCTCGTTGTAGCGCATTGAGATTGATGAACAAAAAAAACTTTGTGAAGTAGCCATGTCGTAGATACAAAAAAGTTTTGTGAAGTAGCCATGTCGTAGATACATGCTATCCCCTCTCAATGAGAAGTTCATCCAATAGGGATCAAACTCAAATTACGAGATGAGGCGTGAGAGATGCAGTCAATCGCTTGCAGAAGCATGTACTCCCATGTGCCAAAAAGAGGAATGTCATCCGATGCCCCTAAGATAGCCATGCCTTTATAGATTTTCCATATGTAGATATTGTAGTCCAGTACTGGTGAATAGGTGTCGAAGTAATCCACAACTTGTTGTTGAGTGAATCCGCAAGCGACAAGGCGTGCCTTGTAGCGATCAACTGAGCCGTTGGGGTGGTATTTCTTCTTTAATAGCCATTTGCAAGAGACAATGTTATGATTCTTAGGAGGTGGCACTAGCTCCCAAGTGTTAGCTTCTTTGAGGGCTTGGAGTTCATCCAATATGGCAGCATGCCACTCCTTGCTCTCACTAGAAGCGAGGGCATCAAGAACAGAGAGGGGAAGGGCATCTTCAAGAGGCTCTGGTGGATGTTCAAGAATCATTTCATCACTAAGGACAGCAGAGAAATTTGTGGCTTTATAGATCTCGCGAAGAGAGCGGGTGCGACCATGCGAGCTAGAGGCGGCTTGTTCCAAGTGTATAGTCGAAGTGTGTTTCGATGGCGAGGTGACAGAAGTAGATCTATGAGGCTTGACTTCGTCGACATCTGCTGGGATGGGAGTAACTGGCAAGGTTTCGTGGGAGTTGCAAAAAAAAGGTGAGACCGGTAGCAAAGGTGATGGGAGCTCACGAGGTGGAGCACCGAGTGTCTCTGGTGTGATGGAAGTAGTGGTAGTCGGGACGGACGGTGTTGGTGATGGTGTCAACTGTGAGGAGATGGGTGCAAGAGGTGGTGCAGGAGTGTTGCCGATTGGCTGTGCATGAGAATGCGAGACACGAGGAGGTGGATGGGCGATGAGGAAAGGCCTTTGGATGGTGAAGGGAGGCTCAAGATTGTGCCTAGAAGGGTGGGAAATTTGCATGGGGGTGTGTGTGGGTGAGGCCGTCAACAAAGATTGATGAGAAGAGTGGACTGGTGATGAGAATGTAGGGTGCAATGGTGGAGAAGATTTTCCTGAGATGATGAATTCTTCATCAAAGACGACGATACAGGCAAAGATAAACTTGTGATGGTCTGGGATATAGAGGCGGTATGCCTTGATGCCAAAGCAATCACCATAGCCGACAAAAGTTGTGCGTTGAGCATGTGGTGAGAGTTTTGATAAAGGTTGCGTCACAAGTGGGTATGCAATGCTTCCAAAGATGCGAAGGTGGCCAAGATGAGGTGGGTGACCGTGCCAGAGGGTGTAGGGTGTAGTAGTAGAATTGCGGGTGGATGGAATGCGGTTTTGAATGTAGCATGTAGTGGCGGTAGCTTCTTCCCAATAGGCGTCTGGGAGGCTAGCTTGAAGAAGCATGGCACGAGCAGCTTCAAATAGTGTGCGATTCTTGCGCTCGACACGACCGTTTTGTTGTGGGTGGTCGGTGATGGGGAATTCATGTCGAATATCAGCAAAAAGACATAGATCTTTGAATGCATGAGAAGTGTATTCCCCACCATGATCTGTACGGAGAGTTTTAATGTGGCCACCATGTTTAGTCTCAACTAATGCCTTGAATGCGCAAAAATGAGAGAAGGTTGGGGATTTTTCGTCCATGTAGTAAGTAGTTGTGTATTTTGAGAAATCATCTATAAAAGTAAGCATATACTTACTGCTAGTGAGGGAGTTCACGGGCAATGGGCCACAAACATCAGAGTGGATAAAGTCGAGAGGTGCAGTGGCTCATGATGATGAAGTGGGGAATGGGACATGATGTGCTTTAGCAAGAATGCAGCCCTCACAAAGTGTGACGTGAGTGAGGTGCTTGGGAAGACCTAGTGCAAGGTGGCGATGAGTGAGTTGGTGCAAAACATGTTGAGAAATATGTCCTAGTCTATAATGCCATTTGAGTGTCTTTTCTTGTGTTTTTATGGATGATGCATATGCATGTGCAGGCGATGAGTCACCCAATGGATAAAGACGCCCAGTTTTGGGGACCAAAAGTGTGACATACTGACCATCTTTGTTTAGTGCCGAAATGTGGCAGCCTTCTCGCATGAATTTGATGATGATGCCGTTGTCCGTTAGCTCACTGACAGAGATAAGATTTTTCTTGAGACCAGGGACATAATATACGTGAGAAATAGTGGTGTGTAGGCCATTAGGTAGGTTAATGACAACATCTCCATAGGCTTTGGCAAGCTGGATGTTGTTATCACTAAGGCATACTTCTAGAGGGTGTTCTAGATAAGTGATGTTGGATAGCCAGTGTAGGTGATATGTCATATGATGGGTGGCGCCCGTATCAAGTAGCCAGATATTGGGATATGTGTTAGTGCCTGATTTATCAGGGCTTTCAGGGCAGTCAGGCTATTATTTTTGAACTGTAACTAAAACCTTTATCTTTGAACCTTAGGGATAAGTGAACATGGGTATTTTATTTTTTGGGGAAGTTAGTTGTGTGTCTCGTGAATTCTCAGGACGAGGAGCAGTTATGTCGATGCCTGTTGATGTAGTTGGCTCTCTTCTGCATTAGTTCTGTGCTTTCTGCTATATTACTGAATGATGATGATGAATGGCACACTATTTTCCCTCTATCTCTGATGTTATGTACCTGTTTCCTTTGCAGTATGGTGTTTGAAGTATGCAGTTTCCTGCTTCCTGTTTGATATGTACTGTATGTTAACTGCATTGGTTGTTTGTTATGGCAATGTGTGCCTAACATTTGGCGATCCTACAATTGGTTCGAATTTCGCCTAAAACCATATGGGTGCTAAGGAATGAATCACAGCGGCAAACTGTTCCCTGATAGTGACCATTTGCGGGATTTTGCGAACTGGAAAACACCGGGGGAAGAGTCTGCGGAGTATGCAACAGAATTCTTGAAAGAATTCTACCCACAACTGCCCAGCGAAGTCAGAATTCTCATTCTCGAAAAGGTAGTTACAAAACTGTTACCCTTTGGAGCCTGTAATTTATCTTCAAACTACAATGTGCATAATCAAAGAATGCTAGTACAGTATTCTAGACAAGGGAGAAGCAGCAATGCATGAGTGAATCAGGGCAGGGGTCCAATGTTCCACAACATTCATATGGAACAAGGTTTAGACTTAGAAGGGAATTATCTGCAAGGGGGAGACAAGGAGATGAGTTAGATGGTGATGATCAACAAGAACCAGTAGGAGAACTTGCTGCAGGGGCCGATATTGTTGGGGAGGGGACTGAACTGCATGAACCTAAAAACAGGCTGCAGGAAACCCTACTTGCAAACCAAGAAGGCCAACAAACAACTCATCCCACATCAGACCCACTTTTGGGACCATTGGTCAATGTATTGTTAGCCCAAATAGTTTTGAAGTCTCTGTGCAGTTTCTGTGCAAATTATGTGCAGTTTGTTGCAGAATGCAGTTTCAATTTTTCAGTTCACAGACTACAGTTTCAAGTATTTCAGTTTGCAATGTAGTTTAAGCAGTTTCAGGGTTTAAAGAGGTACAAATGCTCTCTATTCTTTTGATGGGTGATTAATGGCAAAGAAGAAGAAGAAAAAGTGTGCTATTTGTCAAAAAGATGGACACTGTGCAAAGCAATGTCCTTATGTGTGCAAGACATGTCAAAAGGAAGATGTATGTGTCAAATATTGTATGCATTGACTGTGCAAGAAGTTGTATCGAATTGTCAGATCTTTTCGAGATGCATCAGATCATGAGGAACTATGTGATGCACAAGAGGATTTGGATGATTTTTCTAATCTTCTTGACAAGGCAGAAGACTGGCATGAAGGTCGTGAAGGAAAAAGAAGAAAGTCGTGCTCTAGTATGCGTAGGATACAGATGTTACAAGAAGCAATTGAAGGCTTGACAGAGAAGTATGAAGATCAGTTTCAGGAGGAAGACGAAAGTGATGATGACTGGGGAGTTACAACACCAATGTTTCCCTTGGTTGGGAACAATCAGGTACAATCATGTTTAACTTCTCCAAATGCACTTGTTGCAAGTATCAAATCAATGAAAGAAGCTCAAGCACAAAGCCAACCTGAAGAAGTCAAGAAGGTGATGTTGGAAAGGGCAGAAGAAAAGGAGCATCCTGAGAGCCAAAGAAGCCAAAAGGAGCACTTAGTATCCCAAAACCACACTCCAGATAGACTCAAGGGTTTGCACAATGTTGAAGTACCAACAGATTTTCAGGCACCTGTTGTTTCAAAACCTGATGTTTCAAAACCTGAATCTAATTTTTCAGCACATGAAGTTTTTCAACCTGATTTTGATGTTCTTGAATATGGGAT
Source organism: Adiantum capillus-veneris (assembly GCF_014529385.1). Classification (NCBI taxonomy): domain Eukaryota; kingdom Viridiplantae; phylum Streptophyta; class Polypodiopsida; order Polypodiales; family Pteridaceae; genus Adiantum; species Adiantum capillus-veneris. The sequence continues at coordinate 68,615,844 of NC_140931.1, forward strand.
CAAAGTTGTAGATACTCAGATTATTGAAGAGAAGAAGTTGATTCAGGAAGGAGAGTTTGTTCAATGCAAGGGAGATATAGTCCAAAAGATGATGAAGGAAGAAGGAGGAAGCCAGGAGCAACTCATGAGCCAAAGGAGCCAAGAGGATTGCCAGCTATCCCCAAACCTCACATCGAAGAGACTCACCTCTTTGCAGGAAGAGAAGGACAGTTTCCCAAAAGAAGAATTATTGGTTGACAAGAAGGGAATACAAGTGGGAGTGAGCGAGAGAAGCCACCAATATCTCATACAAACCCATATACCAACATTTGACATCAATCTTGAAGATGTTGAAATTCAGGGAGACATCAGATTTCAGCGTAATGCAATGGAAGAGCTGAAGATAGATAAAGACATAATGTGTGCTACTGATGAGGATGATGTGATGAATCAGTTTTTGATGAATCTTGATGAGGAATATGTGACAGGTGACAGTCCAGAAGGTGTTTGTGTTGATGGAGAAGAGTTTTTTGGAGTTTTGAAGAGTGAAAGCCAATTTCTGAGAGTGGATATGAATTATTCAGGTTGTGAAGACAAGGATCTTCAATTTCAGATCCCTGAATTACCAGTTTTGATACCAAAGGTTCTTGATTTGCAAAGTTTCAGAATTCAGGTCCCTGATCTGCAGATTCTTGATTTGCAAAGAAGTTATGTACCTGAACTTGCTGAATTTCAAAGTCTTGTTCTTTCTCAAGCGAAGATGATCAATAATCTCTCATTAGAGCTAGAGAATGAGAGGCATTCAAGTATGGTTGCGGCAAATGAAGCGCTTTCCAAAATCAATCAACTTCAAGAAGAGAAGACATCATTGATGGCGGAGATTTCTCAGGTTCAAACTGAAGTTGACTTGCATATTTCTTACTGTTATGAAGTTCATGATGCTCTTAAGCAAGTTGTTTTGAACAAGGATAATCAAATTGAGGACTTGAAGCTTCAACTTACTCAAATCAAGAATGTGGAGTTTTCTTCAAATCTTGATGTTACAGAAGGTTTCTTGAATGATGATGTTGTTATCAATGATCTTTATGATGTTGGTTTTTTTACAAATTCAGTCAAGGATATTGGAAGTTCATCTGTTTTCAAGGAATTTCACTTTCTTGATGATGTTCTTGATGATTTATACCAAATTTCTGATGTCAATGGTTTTGTTGATACTGAGGAGATGGTTTGGACTGATGATTATGCAAGTATTTTGGAAGTTCTTGATGATGGTGAAGTGGATTTTCTTGGAGATTGTTCTACATTTCTATGTGATGTTGTTGATGAAGGAGATGATGTTGATATTCTTATATCTCATTGGTTTTATATCTTCATGCTTGATAAAATAAGGGAAGTTTTTCAAAGAGCAGAAGTCAAAAGTTTTTAGTTTCAGGGAGATATCACTGATTGGACAGTTTTGCAGCTACTACAAAGTGGATTTCTTTCTATTTTCAAGGAGAAATGTGAGCAAGCCATCTTGAGGGTGTTTTTTATGTGTGAAGGAGAGCTCAACTTCTTATTTTCAAGCCTTGAATCAAATCAGTTTGATGAAGAAGCAGATCAATTTTGGTTTTTCTTGAATCAAGATTTTCAAGGAAATCAATTGTTTTGGCATGCGGAGTCTAAATCGGGTCTTCGAGTGTTGCATCTACATGCAGAGATATTGGATGTGTTCAAGAGACAGTGTCTAATGGTTGCAAAGTTTGCATCCTACCTTGAATCTTTCTTCATTCTTCTTGAAGGGAAATCTGAACCTAAACCTAACCCTACTACTGAATTTGGATATTCACTTGAATATGAAAATGGGCTTAAAGACCTGAAATCACTTGAAGAAGAGGAGATTTTTCTACTTTGTAGAAGGTATCTCAATTCAACAGTTGTGGAGAAAATGAAGACTGAAGTGATGGAGTACATGAAGAGAGTTTGGGAGAAAATGAAAGTAATGGTGTATGATGTGGTGAGTAAACCATATCAGATGTTTGCAGAGGAGGAGATGAAGGAGGAAAACTTGTTTATGGAGAAGCAGAATACTGAACTGAAGTAGCAGTACACTGACCTAAAAGAGCAGTTTGAGGACCTGAAGATGCAGCTGCAACAACAAGAAGGCCAACAATCTGAGCAGGAGTTCAGGAGCATATGACTGAAGCAGCAGGGACAAGTGCAGTTGCAGGACAGAAGATGTTGCAAAGGAGGACACAGAAGCTTCAGGAGGAATTCACAACTTAGATGATCCAGTGAAAATGATTGTGGATGAGATACTCTGTCAGGACACTGAAAGTACTAAGGAGGCAGTTACAGTTCAAGTGGATGCAGAGGTTGAAGAATTTGACAAGGAAACTCCAACTACAGCAGCAGTTTCACAACAAACTGAATTCAAGGATCAGCTGGTGGATGAATTTTTTGATCAAGGGATATTGTGGGTTCTCACAAGGTTTGAGAAACCTTGCCCACCAGGTGTGCCAGGTGTTAGTGCATGATTTATCAGGGCTTTCAGGGCAGTCAGGCTATTATTTTTGAACTGTAACTAAAACCTTTATCTTTGAACCTTAGGGATAAGTGAACATGGGTATTTTATATTTTGGGGAATTTAGTTGTGTGTCTCGTGAATTCTCAGGACGAGGAGCAGTTATGTCGATGCCTGTTGATGTAGTTGGCTCTCTCCTGCATTAGTTCTGTGCTTTCTGTTGTATTACTGAATGATGATGATGAATGGCACACTATTTTCCCTCTATCTCTGATGTTATGTACCTGTTTCCTTTGCAGTATGGTGTTTGAAGTATGCAGTTTCCTGCTTCTTGTTTGATATGTACTGTATGTTAACTGCATTGGTTGTTTGTTATGGCAATGTGTGCCTAACAATATGAAGTAGCTATAGTGGTGGCATATAGTTGCAAAGGATAAGATGGGCTATCATAAGTAGATATGTCAGCATAATGAGCTTGACCATAAATAAAAGGAGATGGTTGGCCATGGCGTGTCCCCCCTTGAGGGTAAGAAGAATATAGGTTAGGATGAGAGATAGGACGATTACCTTGATTGCATGGTTGTCGACAGTCCTTTGTGAGGTGTCCAAAGTGATGACAGTTGGCGCATTGCTTTGAATTCTGGTGATTGTGGTGGCTTTGAAAGTGCGACTTTCTTCCAGAATTATTGTGTTGTCAAGGAGGGCCCGAATGTTGAGGCTTCTTGCCGTTGTAAGGGCGTGAGTTTCTTGTCATAGTGACAAGTGTTGTGGACTTCTTCGAGCTGCTAGTGTGGTCGCGAAGCGTTTCCTCCCGATGGATCTTGGCTACAAGATTTTGTAGCTACAAGTTAGCCGTAGTGGCTTGTGTAGTGATAAAGGCTCTCCATGATGCAGGTAGAGAAGCCAATAAGAGCATACTTTGAAGCTCTTCAGGGATGGCAAGCCCTGAGATAAGTACTTCATCTAGAAGTATTTTCCACGTCTCCAAAAATTTTGGAGGATGACTGACCCTCTCGCATGGTAGTGTTTACCAATTTCTTGATCAGGGTAACTTGGTAGACGAGGTCAGTGTGCTCATAGTTCTTCTCGAAGAACTTCCGAATGGCGCTAGCAGTAGTTATCTTTTTCACCATTTGGACTTGCCGATATTGGCAATGGAGAATGAGCTCCATCTTGGCACTATTGTTTCTGCTATGCCAAGTATTATAGGTATCGATGAAGTATGTTGAATCTTTGTCTTCGAGGTCTTCGGGGTGGTTAGGTTGCTCTTCGACTCCTGACGTGACGTCCCAAAGTTGCAGCTACGTCAGGTAGAGTTCCATCCGAATCTTCCACACTTGGTAGTTAGTGTCGTTAAGCTTGTCGATAATGTAGCGGGGCTTACAGGTGGATGCGGAAGATGAAGAAGCTAACTCAGTCATCTTTCGAGGTTCCGGATTCCTTGAAAACAATGAAAAGTGAGGCTTCGAGTGTGGGCTAAAGAGATGGAATACTCTTAGCGCTAATTAGAAAAATTAATCTTAAGCTATATCGCTCTGATACCATGTGAGAACTTAGAGATTAACTTAAATGTGATTAATATCACTATTACTTAATATGCTAATGTCAAGACATAAGAGAGTGCAAGATAGAAATAGAGCAATGGCAATAGATTGCATTTGAATGGAGAGTGAAGACCTTGTTACAAATGAGGGCAGCTAATGGGATTTATATACAAGTTGAGGGAGTGAGGATTATCCATCACATGGGAATTATAGGTAGGTGGGAATAGACACATGTTGAGACTTGCATAGGTAAAAAGGGGTCCATGTGAGAATTAGGAAATAGAGGTAGGTGGAAAGGAAGTCCACATTTATTAAAATCATAACTTACTTTTACATCTTTGCCATTTGTTAGTATGCAGCTAGTAGCCCAATGCAAAACAATGAAGATACGGAGAAGAGAATTTTTACTGCGATAGAACTAGCATTTCCTTCCCGAGATCAATGGCTGCATCCTTGTAGACATTTCACCGGCGGGAGCATGTGTCGCAAAATACAATATCTGCTTGAACTTTGACGTAGGAGATTGCTGCTCTATCTGGGTAAAGAAATGAGCTTCACAACTCACGTTTCTGGAGTTTTAGAGAAAGAGAGAGATTTTAAAGCTTCGAAGAGCGCCTGTGGGAGCCTTCTTCTTCTTCGTTCATTCTAGAGAGAAACATGTGGAGAAAATCTTCTGGTTTCGTTATATTCAAGAGTCTGCACACTCTCTCTCTCTCTCTCTCTCTCTCTCTCTCACACACACACACACACACACACACCATATACACATCCTCATGGACAAGTTGAGGACAGTGCTCATTGCAAGACACATTCCATGCTCAGGAGTCAGTACTCTCTCTCTATCCCTTTACTCCCTCAGTGGCTCAGCCTCAGGCCCGTCTTAACTGACAAACACAGTGACTAATTCCTACACTCATCAAATTCTAATTCTGCTGCAGCGCTGCTTCTCCGTTTCTCTGGAGTCTTGAGCTTATACACTCATCCTCACGGATAGCACTCATTGCAAGACATACTCTACGCTTAGTACCCTCTCTCTCTCCCTTTCCTCCCTAGCCTCTCCATTGCCGCTTCTCAATCTCTCTCTCAAATTTTGAGCTTTACCTAGGCCTATTGTAACGTGTTTCATCATTTTCTTGAGAGCGTTGCCTTGGTGCTACAAACAATGAATACCCACTACCACATCTGCCAATAACAAATTACAAATTTAAAAAATTAACTCTCTTTTTTCCTTAAGAAAAAAGGGGAGTTATCACTATGGCCTTACCCCTTTGGGGTAGGCCAAAAACACATCTAGTATCGGTCACCATAGTGCTTCTTCCTCTGCGAGCCCTATGGGTAACCCGAGACAGGCTCATAAAGGAAAAAGACATATGGATGCAGAGGGGTCTCAAAAAGTTTCATCAAGGAAAGCTTTCAAATCTCGCCAACAGTCCTCAGGATATGCTAGCACCTATTGAAGAAGCTTTTAATACAGTTGAGAAGGGTGACACTCTAGCAGCTATTGAAGAAGCTTGTAACACAGTTGAGAAGGGTGAATCTCTTGGTGATGCTGGAGCCATTAGCATAGAAGTAAATATGGAGGATAGTGATGAGGGGTCTCTTGAGAATGTGCAAACCGAGGTAGTCCTTAATACTCCCCAATGAAGGTTTCATCATTTAATGTTAAGGGTTGAATGACCCTAGCGAGCTAGCTATGCTTCACCGTTGGATTCTCACACAAGATCTTGATGTAGTTCTAGTACAGGAAATAAATGCCATAAAAGAGCAGGTGAAATCTTTCATTTTAAAGGATACTCTTGTTTTTATGGGGGGAAGAAAGGATCTTCCTCAGGAGTTCTGACCTTCATTAAAAAAAAAATCAACCCGCACTAGATCATTGATCATCACTCTGGTCAATGCTCTATATTTTCTGTTGACTCCCCTTGGGTACCTCTTCATGTCGTTAATATGTATGCTTTTAATGAGATGGCTCTTAGACTGACTTGCCTCTTGCAAGTGGCATCCTTGGAGGTGACTTCAATATCATAAACAACCTTCAAGATACAACCTCTATCAACATTATCATGTGTACAGAGAAAGCTACAAGCTGGGATAGTACGGATTCTGACCTGCTCATGTGTGATGCCTGGACTTATGGGGCTAATCAAAATGGGTTCGCATTCCACTCTAACTCGCATATCTCATCATGATCTTGACTAGATAGAATTTAGTTTATGCATGATGGATGGATTCCAACCCATTGGAAGATGCAGGTGCAATTTGAAATGTCTAGGTCTGATCATTTTCCACTCTGTATGGAACTATCTGATGCTGTAATGCAAGGGAAATGTGGGTCTCCTAGAGCCCCTATGGTTAACAATTTATTATTGTCTAGCAAGAGTTTTGATGATGATGTACTGAGGAGGATTCAGAAGATCAAACTCATGTAGGTAGACCCAATTAACACTTGGCTCTTACTTTGTCATGAAATGCAATCATGCATTAGGGTAAATGGCAAAAAAAAAGGCTGCTCAGAAGAGACAAAGAATCCTTAATTTGACTGAGAAACTGGAACCTCTCCTGATTGTTGTCCATGCTGGTCAGGCTACTGTGCAAACCTGCAAAGACATAGAGGACATAAGGGGCACCCTACTGTCTATAGCTGAGCAAGAAGTAGCCAAATGCAGATTCGGATGTAAGATCAGAGAACTGCCAGATGTCAATGATACCTCCAAGGTATTTTTCCATAAGCTCAAAACTAAACACAATAGGGAGGCTATCACTAAGCTCATAGCTGAGGATGGGTCTGAGGTCATTGATTGCCATACCATAATGTAGCAATGTGTGAAACACTTTGACTCGATACTTAATCAACCTGTTGATACTTCAAGGGAAAGGCAACAAGCTATTCAAGTCATGATTGACTCTGTTTGGCAAATGTATTGATGGTTGTGACTCCCAGAGGCTTGATGATGGCAGCTTTGACATGGAAGAAATTCATTATGCTGTGACTAAATTGGGAAGTGAAAAAACTCCTAGGGCTTGTGGGCTCTCTAAAGAATCCCTGTTGTGTTTTTGGGACCACTTGAAAGATATGTTGCTGGCAGCCATCAATGCAATCTAGGCATCACAACACATAGATACAAGTCTGAAGAAGGGCATCATCAAACTCATATTAAAACAAAAATTAGATACTTCCTTGTCTCATTGGAGGCCAATTACAATGATGGGTCTAATTTACAAGGTATTGGCCAAGTCAATGGCCCTCAAACTCTCCCCTCTGCTAAGAAAGCACATTCACATAAACCAAACAAGGTTTATTGGGTGAGATCTAATCTAGATAACATATTGGTTGTTTAGTTGGGGGTTGAGCATGCTATGTGTCAGGACACAGGTCCTACGGGGCAAGGCCCAACCTAGGGGTCAGGGACCTAGGCCAAGGGCCGGCTGGACCAATGTAAGGCCTAGGGTAACTGGACATAGGATCCTCCTCCCTACCGCCCCTTATATAGTCTAGCTCCTAGCACTTTCCCTAAGCGGATCCCCAGGTGTTCACATAAACCAAACAAGGTTTATTGGGGGAGATCTAATCTAGATAACATATTGGTTGTTTAGTTGGGGGTTGAGCATGCTATGTGTCAGGACACGGGTCCTACGGGGCAAGGCCTAACCTAGGGGGTCAGGGACCTAGGCCAAGGGCCGACTGGACCAGTGTAAGGCCAAGGGTAAGTGGACATAGGATCCTCCTCCCTACCGCCCCTTATATAGTCTAGCTCCTAGCACTTGCCCTAAGCGGATCCCCAGGTGCTAGGAGCTAGCCTATATAAGGGGCGGT
>NC_140931.1:72891555-72950529 GCF_014529385.1 Adiantum capillus-veneris
GTCTTGTGGAGATCTACTCAATATCTTTCGGAATCACATTTCGGACACTTCTCCATGTCTATGTATTCCCCTCTGAAAAGAATGCAGTCGTTAGGACAAGCGTGGATAGAATTGTAATCCATCCCCAGTTTCTCAAAATCTTTCTTGCTTCATCTCGGGAATCTAGCATCACATTGTCAGCTGATAGTATGTGCTCTTTAAGCAATCTACACAACATAAAAATACGATACAGTCGTGTAAACATCTATCAGATCATTATACATTTAGAGTTTTATTAAAGTAAACTAATTGTAATAGATCACCTGAAAAGTGATGTGACGCTAGTGTCACTCCATCCAAACTTTGCCTGCATGTTGAGAAGAGCCAGGAGTGCTTTCAATCTAGACATATGTGCTCCATTATACAATGGCGTATCGGCTTCACTTTTCATATCATCATAGATAAGCCTTTCTGAATCCATGATCGTCTCGATCATTTCATCAATCTCGGGCTCAAACATTGCCTCGTTGGGAATGTGCTTTGCATGATCATCCCCCGAGCTGTCAGAGGCTACATCTTGTGGCCTCACATATGCTGCTTGACCAAAGCGCCTGTGAACACGTCTATTAGGTTGCAAGATTGCTGCTTGTTGGCCAGCGTCAGAGTCCGACGAGTTATAATTGGCAACAACTCGATCTATAATAGATGGATTGAACTCGCCAAATTCGCGAACGTGCTGCAAAGAAACACGTCTTGTCCGTCGCACAGCATGCTTGCATTGATTACAAGGACATAAGACCCTCGTTGAGAGATAGGTGTTTCGGTTGGACGATCCCACATCCTCGTCACTACTCATAATGAGGATAAAAATCTTATAACCCGGACAACAAATTTAATATTCTATTGGCATTCTTCGTCTTATCTCTCTCTCTCTCTCTCTCTCTCTCTCTCTCTCTCTCTACCTCACATTCTCTAGTCATGTCCAATCCCCGCACACCTCGGTCTAGAGGTGCATGGAGATCAGAACCACCGGGTTATAATCTCGTCTTTATTGGTCAATACCTATATTTGTGAGTACAAGAAATCTACAGACCCACGTCTACATGATACTTCATGTAGTGGACAAAACCCCTTTGCCTCTTCTCTAGCTGTAGCACTTCACAGCATCTTAACATCTTTTCACAGTAGATCTTTTCACTGTTCGTCTAACTCTAAACCCTAAACCGTAAGTAATTCTTGTGTGGACTCGATCTAACGTAAATAAGCGTAAATCTAACTAAAAATAAACCTAAATCTAATTTAACGTAAGTCTACATCTAACCTAATCTTTAACGTCTTTTGGGATAGTTTCCTACGACGTTAAAACTCTCTTCTTCTTGTGTGTGTGTGTGTTTGTGTGTGTGTGTGTGTGTGTGTGTGTGTGTGGGTAAACCTAAATAAACCTAAGTCTAATCTAATATAACATAAATCTAAATCTAACATAAATTATGTTATATTAAAAACAAAGAACTAAACTAACAGGGATTATAAGAACCTTAAAACTGATTTAACACATAATTTTTCACATAACTCGGCAAGAGTTGGCATTCTCATCACTAAAGATGTGAGAGTTAACTTCCGACGGTGACGCTGCCTCATCTCCATCCACATCTGGCGATAGCAATTGGCCCTTTGGACCGTTCTTGCTCTTGTTACTAGCTTTGACTACATCTAGCTAACCTAATCTTTAACGTCTTTTAGGATAGTTTCCTACGACGTTATAACTCTCTTCTTCTTGTGTGTGTGTGCGTGTGTGGATGTGTGTGCCAATAAAAAGAGATAAATGGTATAACATTTCTATCACGCATGCCAAGTATGATAGATTGGTTATGCCATTTCCCTCTTGAATAATAGGTCTTGAGTTCAACTCCTCGTCGACTAGATCTTTAGGTCTTTTAATTTTAATTAGTTTCCTACGATGTTAAATTAGTTTCTCTCTCTTTCTCTCTCAATGTGTGTGAGTTTTTTTGTTTATGCATGTTTTCTCTCTCTTTTCCTCTCTCAATGTGTGCGTTTTTTGTTTATGCATGTTCTCTCTCTCTTTTCCTCTCTCAATGTGTGCGTTTTTTGTTTATGCATGCTCTCTCTCTCTTTTCCTCTCTCAATGTGTGTGTGCATTCTTTGTTTATGTATGTGTGTGTGCGTTTTTGTTTATGTTTGTACTCTTTCTCTCTCTCTCTCTCTCTCTCTCTCTCTCTCTCAAAAACACTATGTGTGTGTGTGTGTGTGAGAGAGAGAGAGAGGGAGAGAGAAAGAGGGGAAGGGAACATGAGAGTGAGGAGAGGAAAGGAGCATACCTGGCTCTCCTCTGCTCCTTGCTTGAGGGCGCCGAAAAACTCAGATCTGAGATCTGAGTTTTTGGGCGCTCTCTGTTATTTTTTTTAGCCCAGCCGGCGTCGCTATGAGCGTCGCAAATTTACAAGTAAATTTACGACGCTCATAGCGACGCCGGGATTTTTTTTTTTTGAGCGTCGCTGTGTGAGCGTCGCTAATATGAATAGCCTCTTGTAGTGGAATGGGGTCAATACTTGTACGTGGATGAGTACAAGTAGGCATCTAGTGGTGTCGGGAGGGCGAATGGGGTCAATACTTGTACGTGGATGAGTACGGACACAACGTGGGTGTTTCCTTGTGATAATTATGCAGAAAGTTCATCATGAGGACCATATTATGGGGCCACTTCATGTGGTGGCGGGATGCATTATTGGAAAAATTTGAGTGCCAGGTGTGCGCATGGATGCAGCAGGGTGACAACTATGCACTGCGAGGTCAGTTTTTGGCTTGTTCGAGGTCCGTTTGAGGTCATCTAAAAGGCCAAGGGTGACCGAGTAATACAGATAAGTGTGGGAACTGAAAAAATAGAGAGACGACTAGAAAAAATGTGGAGAAGAGAGGAACACAGTCGCAATGTTTTTTTGGGGTTTTTGGAGCCTGTTTTGGCCGTAAACTACTCATCCGAGGCCGGATTTGAGCACTTTGACATTGTAGACTGGGGTTTTGGGCCGTTTCAACGTGATGGTGCTGTTGATTTTACCAAATTCCTCGCTGTTTTTCTACTGTTTTGGCTGTGTAAGTTTCTCCTATGAGTGAAGCTTCTGCTCCAATTTATGATTGTATCTGGTATCTTTTACCCATATTGTGTGAGCTATTTGCCCCATTGGTGTTGTCCCAAGCTCTATTGTATCTAAACATCAGAAATTATTCTCTTTTGAGCTGAGTTGGGTGGGTGTGGGGTGTGTGTGTCTCTCTCTCTGAGTGGAGAGGGTAAACGGATAGTCTCTCTCCTCTCGCTCCATAGGTGTGTTCCTTGTCTCGGCCAGGTATGTTGTGTAAGCCGAGTGGTGCCCCATAGTGTGTGTGTGTATCATCCCAAGAGTGTGTGTCGGGTCATTATAGAGGCGTTCTGTGTGTTTCCATCCCGCTTACATTCTTTTGGCGCCCCCACGGAGGATCTTCTTCGAGTACCTTCTGCTTCGAGCTTCAAGCTTTGAGATTCGGGATTACAGGTTGCAGATTACAGTTTACAGGTTACAGGTTATAGGTTACAAGGACAGGTACAGGTACAGGTATAGGTACAGGTACAGGGTAGATTCACATAGGTACAGGTACCTCGAGTAGAGTGATACACTGACAGTGGAGTCACTTGCAGTTGTTGTGGGTATGCATCATTTGGCGTCTGTTTGAGCGCATTGTCTACTGGTATTGTACGTTACTTGTGGAAACTTCCATTGTACGCCTTTGTGGAGCCATATTTGGTTTTATTTGGCAGTCCCAGCCATTTCTGAGACTTGGTCTGGAAGATGGTCATTTCTGAGACTTGACTATACGCGATTTGCATTAGCCTTTGTGTGAGGGTCGATAGCGTGAGGTTTTATTGAGCTGGGGGATTCTCAAATGTGGAGATCCTTTCAGTGATACAGGTAGCTAGAGCACCCTTTTCATGACCTGGCCATAGGCTATGTACTAGTTATTCCTATTTGATGCTGGGTTCTATTGTTGGCAGTTTATGCATACATATACAGTCTATATTTTGGGTTCACACTGCTCTATTTCTGGGGAAACTCTGTCAAAATTTTTCCAAGTTATGATGGTTGGTCTTTTGAGCCATTTATGCTGTTATGTTGCTGAAATTTTGGCAAAATCAGAGGATAAGACAGGTGTGCTTTCTTGGGAGCTTCATGGTTGGCTTTAATGGATGATCAAAATGGCCCTCAATTCACTCCTTTTCATTTAACTCAGAGAATCCAGATAAATGTTCATGTGTCCAGGAAGATTTTTTTCCAGCAGCGCATAGTCTTTATGTTTGGGCCAAGAAGATTAAGGGAGATACTGGAATGTCTTTTACTTGTTGTAATTCCAATGATCAATTATGAACACTCATTTGATGTGCATGTGTTTGTCCTTATCTAAAGTTGAGCTCCATTGAAGTTTCTGGGAATTGAGTCAGTCAAAAGTTTTGGATTCTTGCACGTGTGTTTGAAGGGGTTCTCAAAGCATTGTAACTTGGGTAGCCATGGCTTTCTCCTATCCGGAGTTTCATGGAAGAAGTGAATAAGATGTGGAAGACTTTTTGGAAAAGATGGAGGTTGCCTGTATTAGCAACCATATTCACGATCCTGCACAGATGTTACGTCTTCTCCAAATTTGTTTGAAGAGTGATGCACGAGTTTGGTCCAAAGCATTTGAAGAGGAGTTGCGTGTGGCTGATCCACATGTAAGGTTGAGTTGGGACAATCTACGGCATGGGTTGGAAGTGGAGTTTGTGAAGATATAAGATCCTGATAAAGTGTGGCAAGAAGTACAAGGTTTGGTGCAGAAGGAAGGTGAGCCAGTAGATGCGTACATACGTAAGTTCTCATTGGCATGGGAGCGGATGTGCAAGGCCTTAGCACCACAGGTACCCCCGCCTGACATGATGAAGAAGGACAGATTCTTGGCTGGTCTTTGGGAGAATATACGTTGGAGAGTGGAGCTAAAGAAGCCTATGACATATGAAGATGCATTAGAGGTGGCAAGGAACAAAGAGTGGAAGCTGAGGAAAATGAGTCAGTTAGGGGTGGAGTCTTTGCCCATGAGGTCTGAATTTTAGCCTATGGACTCTTTACAAGGTCGCATGCTAGGGGTTCATCACGAACCAGTGGTTCCTGTTACTCCTCAGGTTATGCCAACAGTGGTCATTACAGCAATGCAAGATGATGAGCTAAGGAAAGACATGAGGCAAGTGGTAGATTTAATGAAGAATCTCACCCTAAACATGCTAGGTCAAGTGGGAAACAATCGAGGTCGAGGGAGGTTTGCAAATCAGCCAGGAGGTGAGGAAAGACCCAGGAATGGTGGTGGACAAAGCAATGGCAGGTTCTGGAGGCAAACGCCCACATGTTATAATTGCGGAGAGTTGGGCCACATCAGCCCACAATATGATAAGCCACCAAGGATGGGGGGAGACATGTATCCATTGCCAAGATAGGTGCTAACTAGGTCAAATGATTATGGCATTGAAATTAAGGGAGAGGAAGGAACCAGTGGATTAACCCAAGAGGAAAAGGGAAAGACAAAAGTGCTAAGTGTAGTCACCTTGAAGAAGGCATCAAAGTTAGAGGATACATTAGTGATGCCTATTGGTAAGAGGACCACAGAGGAAAAGGAAGGAAGAAGTGCCCCAGGTCCTACTAAGAAGAAAGGAAAGAGTCATGAAGGCGAGGATGTCAAGGCCAAGAGGAAAAGGAGGGCTCGTCGCAAGTTTCATGTTTCAGATTTTCCACTAGGGGATGGGCAATTAAGCTATGACTGAAGGAGGATCTGACAAGCAGGAAAGCATATGTTACTTTTGGGCAGCTTATAGAGATGGTGCCTAAGCTGAAGTGACAGTGGAAGAGGATGGTTAACCCAATGGAGAAAGAACCAGAGAGAGTTTCAGTGAAGGTGTTGGCGATGGATGAGCTACCAGACATTTGTCCAATAGTAGATGTGTGGCATAAAAGAAAAAATATGGGACAAGGTTATGTGGATGGTGGAGCCCAAATATGTGTCATAACACACTCATGTGTTGAGAAGATGGGTCTTACAGTGACTGGGGTGTCAGGGTTTCGGATCAGATTGGCAAACCATCATAAGGTAAAATGTTTGGGTGTTTTAAAGAGCTTAGAAGCGGAATCATATAATGCAAAGGAAGTGGTTGATTTTCATGTGATGCCAGCGGGGTTGGGAGCATATCCGATCATACAGGGCAGGCCATGGTTACGTGTAGTGGGAGCTGTTCAAGATTTGCGACGTGGTACGATTAGCCTCTATGGAAAGACAGGTGCCAAGAAGCTTTATAATATGGACACAAGGAAACGATTGGAGGATCTTTATGAAGATGAGGATGACTCTAGTGATGAAGAATATTCTACGGTGATAGATGAGGACAGTGATAGCATTACCAACAGTGATGAGGATGCTGATGTTGCATTTCTTTTGATGGACAAAGGAGTCCAGGAGTCTGGTTTAGTTGCATTTGCAAATGAGGTTGAAGATGAAAGTGAAGGGCCTTATGAAGTGATTGAAGGTCTGATGCAAACCAAAGTTGAAGTGTCAAAGAAGCAAGAATTGATGACACAAATGATCAGTGGAGACCTCTCAGCTATGGAGAAGGAGATATATTTGCACATGTTCATCTATGCCTAAGTAATTGATGGTTTTCTTGATGCAAGGTTGATATATGGAATCTCTACAGGTTTTCCTTGGGAACCAGGTGGAAGCTTGATTAAGCTCTTGATGCGGGGAATGCAAAGTGTTTTTGTGTGGGATCCAGGCGGCGAGTCTCATATCTCCTTTTGCTGCTGCTGATCATGAATGATCTAGCAGGCTAGGGGATGGGCAAATTATGTCAAGAGTTTTTTGGAGCAAGGGATTGCGCATATGTACATACACATGCATGGTGCATCAAATAAAGAATTTCCCATTTTCCAGAGCTAGGTGGTTACGTGGGGCCCACATGTGTACAGGTAGGACAACATGTACATAGTGCATCAATTTTCATCGATTTTGCTGCTGTTGATCATGAATGATCTAGCAGGCTAGGGGATGGGCAAATTATGTCAGGAGGTTTTCGGAGCAAGGGATTGCGCATATGTACATACACATGCATGGTGCATCAAATAAAGAATTGCCCATTTTCCAGAGCTAGGTGGTTATGTGGGGCCCACATGTGTACAGGTAGGACAGCATGTACATAGTGCATCAATTTTCATCGTTACTAGTACCAGTGTGTTTTTCTACAATAATAAGGAGTTGGTAGCGCGTAAAACTACTCAAGGAAGCTATCCGCGGGCCAAAGAAATGAGGTAAGAAGGTGCGTCAGATGGCATCTAGTGGCGTCACGAGGGCGGATGAGGTCAATACTTGTACGTGGATGAGTACAAGTAGGCATCTAGTGGCGTCAGGAGGGCGAATGGGGTCAATACTTGTACGTGGATGAGTATGGACACAACGTGGGTGTTTCCTTGTGATAATTATGCAGAAAGGTCATCATGAGGACCATATTTTGGGGCCACTTCACGTGGTGGTGGGATGCATTATTGGAAAAACTTGAGTGCCAGGTGTGCGCATGGATGCAGCAGGGTGACAACTATGCACTGCGAGGTTAGTTTTTGGCTTGTTCGGGGTCCGTTTGAGGTCATCTGAAATACCAAGGGTGCCCAAGTAATAAATTTAAGTGTGGGGACTGAAAAAATAGAGAGAAGACTAGAAGAAACGTGGAGAAGAGAGGAGGAACAACCGCAACTGTGTTTTTGGGGTTTTTGGAGCCTGTTTTGGCCGTAAACTGCTCATCCGAGGTCGGATTTGAGCACTTTGACATTGTAGACTGGGGTTTTGGGCCGTTCCGGACGCGATGGAGCTATCCATTTTTCCAAATTCCTCACTATTTTTCTGCTGTTTTGGCTATGTAAGTTTCTCCTATGAGTGCAGCTTCTGCTCCAATTTGTGATTGTATCTGGTATCTTTTACCCATATTGTGTGAGCTATTTGCCCCATTGGTGTTGGCCCAAGCTCTATTGTATCTAAACATCAGAAATTATTCTCTTTTGAGCTGAGCTTTTGGGTGAGTGTGTGTGTGTGTCTCTCTCTCTCTCTCTCTGAGTGGAGAGGGTAAACGGATAGTCTCTCTCCTCTCGCTCCATAGGTGTGTTCCCTGTCTCGGCCACGTATGTTGTGTAAGCCGAGTGGTGCCCCATAGTGTGTGTGTGTATCATCCGCAGAGTGTGTGTCGGGTCGTTATAGAGGCGTTCTATGTGTTTCCATCCCGCTCACAACGTATCTCTCCATTTGCACCATAGCCGATAAAAATGCATTTATGTGACCTGGGATCTAGCTTGCAACGAAGTTCTTTGGGCACGTGTGCATATGCCTCACATCCAAATACACATAAATGCTCATAGCTTGGCATGTTTTTAGTCCATAATTCCTCTGGAATTTTGAAATTCAAAGGAGAACTAGGTGACCTACTGATGATGTGCACTGCTGTCAGAAGAGCTTCCCCCAAAAATCTAGAGTAAGCTTCGCCATAGACATCATAGAGATAACTCGCTCTTGAAACGTGCGATTCATTCTTTCAGCTATCCCATTTTGTGCAGGTGTGTATGGAGCAGTAAACTGCCAACGAATGCCTCTTTGATTGCAAATATCCTTGACCTCCGTGGAGACGTATTCTCCACCATTGTCCGTGCAAAAATCTTTGAGCTTTATTCCTGATTGGTTCTCAACCATGGCGAGGAATTTTTGGAACATAGAAAAGATCACTTCCTTACGCTTAAGAAGATACACCCACACCTTTCTGGTAGAATCATCTATGAACGTGAGAAAGAAGTTTGCCCCCCTTAGAGTTTTATGTGGCATTGGCCCACACAAATCACTGTGCACTAAGTCTAGAGGTTCTCCTAGTTTCTTGTTCAATGGTGAAGATGTTAACCTAGTATGTTTGCCGTATAGACAATGCTCACACAATGGAAAGTCCGTGTAATCTAACACAGGTAAGTACCCAAAACGCTGAAGTGTTTTAATTTCCTTTTGGCTAATATGCCCTAGCCGGCTATACCACAACTCAATACATGGAAGCTCGGCAACATAGATAGAGTGTTCGTCGACACTCAAAACAAACATAGAGTACATGGATCCATTTTTACTACCTTTCATCGTGATAAGGTTGTTCTTGTGGATCAACCAAGAATGATTACCAAAAACTGTAGTGTATCCAAGATCATCCAATTGCCCTATAGAAAGCAAGCTCTTAGTAAGATGCAGCACAAAAATAGTGTCATTATGCATCTAAAGTTTCACATCACCAATGCCAATAATGTCAAGCTCATAGAAATCACCAACCTTGATTATGCCATGCATGGATCCATAAGAGGAGAATCACTCTCTATTCGGTGTGACATGAAAGCTTGCACCAGAATCAAGAATCCAATTCTGTGCATAACCCTCATCCTGAGTGAGATCTGAAGTGAAAATGAGAACATCTGAGGGATCTGGTGTTACCTCTGCATGAATCTTTGTTGGCATAATGTTCATCACGGGAGGAGGAGTATCCTCTACTGCAGTGGTAGGTATGGGAGGCTCAACCACATTGAGCTCCTCAATCTTATTGTACTTTTATCTTTGCCAGAATTATCTTTTTGCATGTTTTTTTAATCTCTTAGGAAACTACGACGATCCTTTTTGTAATGGCCCTTCTTATGGCAATAGTAACACTCGACATTTCTGGCATGGTGGTCTCTACTTGAGTTCCTGTGTCTGCTAGGACTACGAGGATTTTTCTCTCTACTTTTGCTTTTTATTTGTTCCTATCATAGCCTTTTGCCTTTGTTGAGCTGCCAACCATATATGCATCTCCATGACTAGCACCGTCGAAAGATTTACATCGAATTCCTTCAGTGAGCAACGCATTTGGGACATCATTGAACACTAACTTTCCATTCGGAGCCGAATTGCTAATGGTTGTGCAAAAGATGTCCCATGAACTGGGTAGAGAGCATAACAAGAATATAGAATTGAGTTCATCGTCAAACTCCTTAAAGCCCTAAGATGTCAACTGACTGAACAAGGAGTTGAACTCATTCAAGTGACCCAAAATTGTGCTACCTTCTTTCATGTTGAGCTTCATAAGCTTTTTCATGAGAAAAAGTTTGTTGGTTGCACTTTTTCTCTCCCATGCTGAACATAAGCTATCCCAAAGTTCCTTGTTTGTTTTCTTCCCTATGATAGTGAAGAACATTGACTCAGCTAGAGGTTTCCATATCGTAGCCATGGCTCTCGCATCCAAAAGCTCCCATTGAGCTCCTCTGCACGTTGTTTCAACGATTCTCATAGGCCTTTGTTTGTCAAAACATCTTTCATGCGCTCTTTCCACATGGTAAAGTTGCTTCCATCAAACATGCGAATGAAATACTCCTCCTTTTTTGAAGAAGAAGCCATCACTGACAAGAGGGTTTGAGGGGTGCCAAACTATGGCGAGATGCTACAAAAATTTGGACAAAGTAACCTTTGTATCTGGAGTAAAATCTCAACCAAAATAGGATCAAAAGTGCCAACAATGAAAGTCACGACTCGCAGGAAGGAAATCCGACAGAGTCTCCTTTGTATGAGGAGTCAAAAATCAACCCAAAATACGTATAAATTTGACAACTCCACTAACTAAGTATCTACTGCACAAAACCACTATTGTGTGACCGCCAACTCGATGTCAAAATCACAAAAAAACCATCCAGATACATCTCTCTCTCTATGTGTGTGTGTGTGTGTGTGTGAGAGAGAGAGAGAGAGAGAGAGAGAGAGAGAGAGAGAGTGAGAGAAAGAGAGTCTCTCCCTGTGTGTGTGTGTGTGTGTGTGTGTGTGTGTGTGTGTGTGTGTGTGTGTGTGTGAGAGAGAGAGAGAGAGAGAGAGAGAGAGAGAGAGAGAGAGAGAGAGAGAGAGCAACAATTATCTTCCATGAATCATTTTAGATGTCATTAAGTGGAATAAATAGCCCACTTTTGTTTTCAAGGACAAAAAAAGGGAGGAGTAATGTCAGGGAAATGGTAGGACTACGGGGACACGGCCCTAGGCTAGGCATGCAAGGTTCAAGGGTAGGGCAATGGTAAGACTAGGGAGGCATGGCCCTATGATAAGCATGCAAGGTTTACTCGTCTCCTAAAGACAAGCTAGAAGTCTATAAAAAGGAGAGAGGTTGGATGGAGAATGGCGTGCAATGAAATAGTTTCCCTACCTCACGCTAGGGTTATGGGAATATTCACGATCTAAGCATAAAAATGGAGGAAAAAACCTCCTAGTGAGTAAATTGTTTTTGAATGGTCCTAAGTTTTTCCATTGATATCACTACCATATCCTGGTACCAGGTCCCTATCAAAGTGATATAGAGAACATGTGCTAATCCTCGTGTAGCAAATTGCCTAACCCTATGGAGGGTAATCAATCCACAAAAGGGAATAAGTCTAAAGATTGCTAAAATATTTGAAATTCTCATGAGGAAATGGCTTGTGAAAAAACATAAGGTTATCATATACAAGCACATAATCGAGAATGAACTCTGATACCGAGAGTCTCTCCTTCTAAACTTAATGGTATTGTAGATGCATGTGCTTAGCGCGAGCATGTAGCAGGAGGTTCATCCCTTTTTGAGAGATACCCCTCCCTAGGGGTCTAGGCAAAAATTATACAATTTCAATATACATCAGAGTTGCAAAAGCGTTTGCATAGGGGAGAAGTTCTTAGCACCCGACCTAGCATGGAGTTTAAGCTATTAGCCAGATTTAATCCTGTACAGACTGATGTTACCCCTAAATGTGTAGTATGAATGAAAGCTTATTCAAGAGAAATGACCAAGTGGAGGATGAATATATATACACACCACATTACTGTAATAGAGGGAGAGAGAGAGAGAGAGAGAGAGAGAGAGAGAGAGAGAGAGAGAGAGAGAGAGAGAGAGAGAGAGAGAGAGAGAGTGGAGGGCCGGGTGAAATTGAGTGCCTATAGACACAAGAGAATGCAAAAAGAGAATTTTTGAAGGCCCCACCTAAATGAACGGGCGACCATGAATTGATGCAAGTACAAAGTCTGGATATACCATACCTTAAAATATAAATGACTAGTCGAAGCATCGGACCCTTTGTAGTGATGGATCGGTCCACCAATCCCCTTCCTCTCCTACTACGGACAAAGAGAATTTCACTTCACAGGGAGTGAATCAGAACACCTCCAAGTTACATGAGCCAGACATGATTTGAGGCCGTTCTACCTCTCTCCATAAACCCGAGCTCTAAAAGGATTTGAAATAATAACAGGTGGTAGGAAATCAACACCAACCATACCAATTTAGGTACCATGCCTCTCCTATGCCTAGCATTGGGTGTTTAGACAAAACCAAGGCAAGATTTTTGATGTGTTAGCTATGTAGGGACTTCCTCCAATTGAGGAACTTCCTCCCCTATGGCAACACTTGATTTTCAAAACAATCAAATGTGCCCTCCTTGTCCTAAGGTTGCACTTCTCATCATCTGTGCTTAGAGGGATTGATCATGTATTCAAGAACTGGAAGCTCAAGTACATGTATAGGAAAAACCCTAGGTGTCACAACAAGGATAGGACCAAGAGGGCACAACCCTAGAGTAGGCATGCAAGGTTTCGGGGTAGTCTAACGATAGGACCAAGGAGGCATAGCTCTAGGCTAGGCATGCAAGTTCACGGTCTCCTAAGGATATAGGCTAGGATTCTACAAAAGGAGAGAGACCATGTGAAGAATGGCATGCATAGTTCTCTTGCATGGGAGGTTTCATGAAATCAACAAGCTCAAGTCAAAAACCATTAATGTTCTTAATAAACAATAGCCCAAAAACAATTTTTCAAAGGGGGGAGTGATGTCAAGGAAATGGTAGGACCAAGGTGGGCCCGCCTAGGCTAGGCATGCAAGGTGAAAGGGTAGGGATGTCAAGACCAGGGGTCCTGGACTTAGGCTAATCCTGCAAGGTTTACGGGTCTTCTAAAAACACACTAGAAGTCTATAAAGGGAGAGAGGCTAGATGGAGAATGCCATGCATAGATATCGTGCCTCACAATACGGTTATGGATGTATTCACTATCTAAGGATAACAATCAAGGGAAAACCTCCTCCTGAGGAGCAAGAAAAGTGTTGAATGTTCCTAAGTTTGTTGATTGACATCACTACCATATCATGGGAGTAGATCCCTATCAGAGTACAGTGAACACGTGCCAATACTCATGTGTAGCAAACTCCCTAACCCTATGGAGGGTGATCAGTCCACAAAAGGGAATAAGTCCAAAGATTGCTAAAATGTTTGATCTTCTTGTGAGGAAATTCCATGTGGAAAAACATAAGGTTATCCTATGCAAACAAATAAAGGAGACAAATCTCTGGTGGAGAGAGACTCTCCTCCTAGACTTAATGGGTATTGTAGCTCCATGTGCTTGGTGCGGCTAGGTTCATCAATTTTCACTACTTATTGACTATGTTTCTTCTTTGTGAAACATGATACAGAAGAGTTATCCTAGCACACAACCAAAAGCACTTGTGGAAACATTAGTGTCGTAACTGTTAGCCCACTCTAAATCTTAAAAACTATCCAAACATGGTAACTACAATCCCTCTTGGGATAAAGAAATGAGAGATGTATAGTGTCAATCAAGTGGAAACGGGTCTACCGAGCAACTTGTTAATTCCTAGACCCACACCTATAAAAAAACCTTGTTACCTATGAGACTTGTGAACATTATATGGTAATGATGCACGTGACTACCACAACAATTTCTCCCCTTCAACTGACTAGGAGGTTAATTTCACCACGCTTCAATATGCGAGCAGTGCCATGAAACTTTTCTAGACTTTCTAGTTGCAGAACACTAGGTAATATAGCTTGACAATTATGTTGTGTGCCCTTGAACTTCTTGATCTTCTTTACGATGTAGATGGGCTTTCTTGCAAGCTTAACTCCAAAAAATGGTATTTGATCACACTGTAGAAAGATGACTTCATCCTAAGCAATGTTGTGAGCATCGATGCCCTTATATCACTTACTCACATCTAGGTGATCTTTGGTTAACATTCATTAGGTGAAATGGCCTTTCAAAAATATCATAGATTTTCATACTCTTAGAATTCATACTCAATCTCATTTGACCTCTATTTTTATTAGAAAAAGCACGATGGAGGAGTTTTTGTTCTTTTGTACAAACTTTTCCACAATGAAAATTCTTGTAAAGTTGGTCCTTTGTGAGTTATGATATGTAGCACCTGAACCCATTAGCTTTGTGCCACTTTTTTATATATATAGCTATTCTATACAACTACCCACTCTAGAATTTTATCACAAAACATATCCTTGCAAGGGAATTTTGAATGTTGGAAAGAGAGAGAGAGAGAGAGAGAGAGAGAGAGAGAGAGAGAGAGAGAGAGAGAGAGAGAGAGAGAGAGAGAGGCAATCCACTTTGGACCTCATCCCAAGTTTATAAATATGTATAAAACATTTAGAGAGAGAGAGAGAGAGAGAGAGAGAGAGAGAGAGAGAGAGAGAGAGAGAGAGAGAGAGAGAGAGAGAGAGAGAGAGAGAGAGAGAGAGAGAGAGAGAGAGAGAGAGAGAGCACTTTCAGGGGAGGGGAGCATAGCCTACAATAGAGTAGTTTCTTATTGTATTGAATGATAATGTATACTTTCATGGTTATTATGCCCATTGGACATGGGTAATTGTTGGGAGGGCCTTAAGCAAGCTATGGATACATAACATGTGAAAAAGTTGGGGAGATGGAGGAATGTGAAAAAGCAAGCATCATGTATAGGAGAGACTTGAAAATAGGAAAGTATAATGTGATTAATTGCTTACAATAGAATTATAATTATACTTCCCTTGAATCCATGACAAGCCCTCCCTTACTTTTCGAACTCATTCCCTTAAAGGAAGCTCCATTTTGCCAAAGTATGGATCTTGTATGGATCTTGTCATCCTGTAGTAGCCATGATTTTTTGTGTTGAATTTTATCGAATTCCTCTCTTCCATGTCTTTCTACCACATGTTTCATCATATCTCTAGTAAGTTTTATTCTTCTCCATATGTAAGGTAAGAAGTGAAAACTTATAATGCTCAAAAGGATTTTGGAAAACTGTATGCTCCATGTGAATCTTCTTTCTTGAGGATTTTTTATTTTTCAACATGGAATCATTGGTCCTCTGTGGTTTGAGATGGGAATGCATCCTTTCACGTCTAGATCTTGATGCTTGCTTGACCGCTCACAAACTCTTTCTTTTTCTTTGTACTTAAAATGCTTTATACCTATATAACAATACCTGTAAAGATAAGGATCTTAGCTAGTGGGCATGGTCTAGCATAACTACATGGAGTCTCTCCCTAGGCCAATGGTTATTAAGCTAGGGGAGGTTGGGCTAGGAGGAGTGTCTGTCATCGCCCAAAAGACCTTTGTCCTTATAGTCATATGAGAGCAAAGGTTGTTCTGAAGGAGAAGGAGGGGCATGTAGAAGTTTCATGAGTCTTGGATGAGTTTCATGTGCATGCATACTATTTCTATCTCTCACATGCTCCCCATGGTGGGATTGGATAGAGCAAGGGGGTGTGTGAAAGTGGTCTTGCATACACAAGAAAGGTGGAGCGACTTGCCCAGACTCATGTGAGGCTAGTTCCAAATCTGAGAGTGTTTCCATCATGAAAATTTATTCCTTCTTTGGTGCACACATCGAGTAATAGAGAAACCTTTTTCAGGTCTTCTTCATCTCCGCACGCTTGACTCTCACCTCTATAGCAGTCCATAGCTTCATATTTGAAAACCCTTTCTCATTTTGGGTGCCCTTTTAGGGGTTTAATTCAAAGATCTTTTGGGCCTTTCAGTCCAAGGAGGATTTCTTGAAACCTTGATGAGCATTAGCTTGCTTTATGCATAAACTCTCATTAGCATATGTTACATTTTTAGGTGCCTAACCTAGAATCATTTCCATATACATATTTAAACCAGAATTCTTGTAACCACAATCAAGGAGACAAGTATTAACATGAGATGACACAATAATTGAGGCCAAATTTCACGAGACCAATCCCTATTCAAAATTCTGTTCATTACTCGTGCTTTTAAATCTCTTTACAATATCAGAGAAGCTTCAGTATAAATAGGATCGTGGAGGCTAAGATCTACATGACCCAAACAGCTAAGAGGCTTCCTTCATTATTGTTTGTCAGTCTCATCGTCTTCAAAGCTTCAATGAATGCTCAATATAAGTACATAGAAGATGAAAGGAATGGAACGCTATCATATATGTGGTAATGATGTGTGTGTGCTCCTTTTCCATCAGTAAGATGTTTTCTCCCCCACGCATTGTATATATGCCTATCAATCTAGGGATAACTTAAATCTTTCTATTTTGCACACTAAAACTCTTTGTTGTGATCCTTGATCTTCTCTGCCTTCTTCAAGTTGTGCGCAATTCATTGCAACCCTAATTCTAATAATTAGTATCAGAATAGGCTAGGCATGCAAGGTTCAGGGGTAGGGAAATGGTAAGACCAAGGGGGCATGGACTTATGCTAAGCATGCAAGGTTTATGGGTCTCCTAAAGATACGCTAGTCAAAAGCAAGGCTTTCAGGATCAAGGCTCCATATTTATGTATGCATTGGATGCATAATCATTTCAAAGTCATTGTAACTTTCCACTTCTTCGTCCTCTTCTTCCCCACAGTAGTAGACACAGATGGAGGCTCTAGCTCCGCCGCACAGGGACTCATCCGAAGCCCCCTTGCCCGACCCCGCTAAGCCCACCATCCGACTTGCTCTATCGCCGATAGAGCAAGCGAGCCTTGCCGCCGCTGAGGTTGAGCGTTTGCAGGCGACTTCGGTCATCAGTAAAATTCTCAGCACCTGTCCTAGCAGAGGAGAGCTGCGAGACCTTCTCCAGGCCCGCCTTCTCATAGAGGTGGGCAAGATCTTGGATGTCCACATTCTTGGACGAGGGTACTACCAGATCGAGTTCGAGACCTTCGAGATGGCTTCCAAGGTCATAGCTATGAGTCCATTGGCCATCCGAGCTTCACGCGCCCACTTTCGACAGTGGCGACATAGTTTTGACCTGACTTCGGATGTGCTAGTAGAGAAGGCAGACATCCCCATCTCAGTCTGCTTTCTGGGTTTACGGAGGGAGTACCTACCACTTCTCTCCAGGATTGGCTCCGCCATCGGGACTGTCTTGGAGACACCTCGTACGGTAGCATCAGTAGCTGCCAAGGTGGCTGGCATCCCCTCAGATTGAGTTTTTGTCAGAGATACCCACATGCTCCTGAAGGTCATCCTTCTACCTCGGGTGAGTGGAGGTTGGTTTAGACAGAGTCTGGAGTACTCGGGTCTCCCAAACCAGTGCTTCATTTGCAGACAGATGGGCCACCTAGCGAAGGCCTGTCCACGGAGGAGACCATGACCTGCGCCTCAGCCTCAGCCCTAGCCTGCCAAGGCTGGGCCGCAGCCACAGCCAGCGGCACATCGCACAGATTTAGAGTCACCCTCCGAGCCTGGGGCTCCAGCGGAGGAGGGGTGGCAGCCACAGCAGGCTCGTGGCCGCCGACGCCAGGGGCCACAGCGACAGCCTGGCACTTAGAGTGGCCCTCAGGTGCCTACTCAGTAGCAGTGGGTTCTCACGGGGAACCTCTTTGGTCCTCTTGAGCAAGAGGAGCCCCCTACGCCAGCCTCGACCTCCGTTTCACCCTCGCCAACCGCCCCCTCTTCAGAGTTCCCCTCCGCCCTCTGCTCCCGTCCACTCCCCACCTCGCCCCCCTACCTCTGTCGCCCCACCCCGCTTTTCCTCCCCTCCGCCCCCCCCCCCCCCCCCCCCCCCCCCCCCCAGCTCCTTCTCCCCCCCCTCCTGCTCCAGTTCCACAGTCGACTCAGGAGACTGGTTCCTCGCTAGCGGCTAGGAGATCTCTTGGTAGCGCCTTTGCCCTGAGTCTCCTAGCGAGAGAGGGTCAGCCCTTCTTGCGGCCCCTTCTGCAGATTCTGACATCTTTCCTTGCTACTATCCCTCGTGGTCTGACGATCATTGACCTCCGACACCACTAGGATTTCTTCAACTACGGGTTCACTCGCTTTCTCGACGATTCCGCAGCAGACCACGAGGCAGCCTGCTTCAGGGTCCACGCTTTTTTCCTCGCCGCTAGGGGGACAGAGGCCTTGGACTCAGCAGTTAGTTTCTCCTTCCCCCTCTGTGGTAGGACCGAGACAGAGTGGTCCCTCGACTCAGTGGTGGGATGGTTGCATACACAGGTTCTCGAGTTCTCTCACCACATGGGAGAACTTGGAGTTACAGATTTGTTGCAGACTTTGTGGCCATTGGCCAAGTTTGCAGTGACACCCCCAGATTCAGCAGGATGTAGGCACATTGTGGTGTACTTTTTTGCTGATACGCAAT
Source organism: Adiantum capillus-veneris (assembly GCF_014529385.1). Classification (NCBI taxonomy): domain Eukaryota; kingdom Viridiplantae; phylum Streptophyta; class Polypodiopsida; order Polypodiales; family Pteridaceae; genus Adiantum; species Adiantum capillus-veneris. The sequence goes on from NC_140931.1 coordinate 72,910,019, forward strand.
GTTTTCCTTGATACGTATACATTCATGAGGACTCTTGGACAGAGGAGGTTGCTTTACGCACGGCTCGCTCTGCTTGGGCTTGGGTTAGACACTCACTACAGTCTCGCCTATCTAGAGGACGCTCGGATGCGGATTACTCCCCATCCAAGCCAGCCTCAAAGATAGCCCGTCTTGTTGCTGCGGCAGCTTCTGTTCTCTCTCGCTCCCCTTGAGGATCATCTCGTGGAACGTGCAAGGACTAGGTGGGCCCCGACAGTGGGGCCGATTGCATCAGGAGCTTCAGTGTTGCCTTGTGGGAGGAGAGATTGATCTCCTTATGCTTCAGGAGCACCATCTGTCTGAGAGCAGCATTCGGCGATGTGGTCAGATTTTGCGTGGACGATATGATACCTTTTGGTCAGCTTCTTTTGGACCTGGAGGCATCCAGGGTGGGGTATGTATGACTATTGCGGACTCATTGCAGCAGGCCATTGTGACCAGAGGGATAATTGTGCCAGGCAAGGATCAGTGGATTACTATGAAGGTTCAGGGTGGCCTTGTGGGCTTCCTGAACATCTATGCGCCCAATGTGGCGAGTGCTCGTGCAGAGTTTTGGTCACAGATTGTTGAGTCTTGCCACAGGCTGTCCATTGGTGTGTAGGAGGGGACTTCAACATGTTGGAGGACCCTTCAGACAAGATTGGAGGCAGCCATGCTACTGTGCATAGAGTCGAGTTAGCAGCTTGGGAGAGGTTGTGTATGACTTTGAGGGTCTCGGATACATGGCAGGACTCTGGCTTTGTGAGGCCTCCAGAGAGTCTTGCCTTCTCTAGGTCGGACCGCAGAATGGGAGGAGTGAATCTATCGCGGATAGATCGCTTCTACACTAGTGACCACTTCAGTGACTTGGGGGGATCAGTGGGCATCCTGGCAGGGACATCCTTCTCGGACCATGCACCAATGATCCTCACAGTGGCAGACATGCAGAGGAGTGGGAGCACGATGCTCCGCATCCTAGAGCGGGTCTTGTTGGACCCAGCACTCAGAGAGAGGGTAGAGGCTCTCTGGACAGAGGGCATGGACAGCCAGGCTCTATCTGCAGACAAAGTGGCCTTACGCCTAGTTCAGCTTAGCCACTTTTTTCTCCAGGAGTCTGTGGCTCAACGGGCTACAATGAGAGAGGAGGAGCAACGTCTCAGGCGAGGCATTGCTTCTCTATAGAGGATGCAAGAGCAGCATCCACACAGTCCATGGTTGGAGGAGCAGTTACAGCAAGCTCGCCAGGAGCTTGCTTGCACAGAGGAGAGGCGTCATGAGTTTGCCTTTCAACCGACAGGCATCTCAGTGGACTCAGGTGGGTGACAGAGTGACATGTGCTTTTTTTGAGACAGTGGGACCTCGACACTCGCATGCCAAGGTCAATCAGCTGAGGAGACCCGATGGGTCATTTGTTTGTGAGCGTGAGGATATGCGTGCAATTGCTACTGACTTTTATCGTGAGCTACTATCGGCTGAACCTCAGTCAGAGCGGCAGGATGCATGCAGGGAGCAGGTTTGGGCACAGATGCCTTGTCTTGTGACTGAGGAGATGCGCCAGAGGCTAGAGATGCGTCTTCAGCTTGAGGAGCTGCACACGGCTCCTAGGGACCTCCCTCGTGGTAGCTGTCCAAGTGAAGATGGGCTGACTCCCAGCATCTTCTTGGAGTACTGGGACGTGCTTGGCCCAAATCTTTGTAGTGCCTTTCATTACATTCTGCACACAGGAGTGATGCCGGATAGCATTACCTCATTCCAAAGGAGGGCGGTTCCTCGGATGAGATTCGATAGTGGCACCCCATCACCATCCTCAACTCAGCCTACAAAATTCTTTCCAAGGCTTTGAGTTTGAGGATTTAGCCACTTTTGGAGAGCCTTATACATGGGACTCAGACAGGTTTTGGGTGAATGCATGAATAGGTGGACCAAAAACCTTGTCTCGGACAGAGGTTTTATAACCGGTACATAAAACCATCTCTATTAGTTCAATTCGATATATTATTTTGAACAGATTTTTAATTAAATATAGAATTTCCACAGCTTTTTGTTAAATATAGAAGACGGCTCTGTACCTCTTAACTATGCATGTCAGCCAGCTCTTTACACCGTTACTATTTCCACGTCTCTTTTTCAAATATAGAAGACGGCTCTGTAGCTCTTAACTATGCACGTCAGCCAGCGCTTTGTCTTCCCACTCTCTCGTTTTCCTGTCTCTCTCTAACTATTTGTGTAGGAGCACAGATTGTTGTTTTACTTTGTAGGCCTATCACACATCTATTGCTGTCATATACTGCTCTTGCTCTCTGTCGGCATATCACCTCGCTCAATCTCTCCCTCTCTAGCATGGAGCAAGAATCTCACACTATATGTCAATCATCCTTCTCTTGGAGACCTTGAAATTTCCAGGGCACAAACAACCTTCGTTGAAGCCATACGCAACACAATAGATGCAATCAAATTACCCAAGAGCGGACAGGAGCTCTTTCTTAAAAGGTTCATCACCACAATGCTTATGAATGTTGAGTGTACATCTACCTCAAAAGTGAATGTTTCAGCTGCATCTAAGTTGCTAAATTTGCACAAGAGGAACTTCATAGCTGCAAAGAATCGGTTGAGGGCAGCAGGTGATGGCAATTTTCCAATCTCTTTGTGTGCTCGACAGCCCATGGATCATGGCTTCATAAAACCTGATGAGAAAGAGTTGATCTTCTCTTTTTGGATGTCTAACACTCGTGTTTCACCCAATAAGAAGGATGTGTGTAGAAAGCGTATTGGAAGAAATTCATATATATGTCAAACATCTTGTGCATCTTCTTGAACAATCTCAGGTAATAACTTGCTTCACTATATCCATTTTTGTTTTCTAATATTTGCATTCATGACCTATATTCTCTATAAATGGGTTGATAAGAGTAGATATGAAATCGGATATAAAGGAAGTTATAAATGGAAATAAGGGGAATCTGTATTTGGTCCTAGACTAAGAGTAGATAAATATTGGATGTGAAGGAGAATATAAATGGAAACATAGTTTTTATCATACGTATATGTTTGTTGAAACATACGTTTGCAGACGCATACTTTCACACGCGTATGATATGTATAAACTGGTTAGGTAAACAACTGGTTTACATAACCAGTAAAAATATTTTAACACCTATTTCTCACTGGTATACATAGTGGTTAAGTGTTCACATGTACTCGTCAAGTGTTCACATGTACTGTTTGTCATGTCAGATAGGTAAAAAACATATCTGTTTGGAAGGAAAATAGTGGTTTACACATCCAGTAATTTTTTTTGTACACTTATTTCTCACTGGTATACATCGTGATTAAGTCTTCACATGTAATGGTTAGGTAAATAACATACCGGTTTTAAATGAAAAGACTGGTTTACATCAACAGTAAGAACATTTGCACTGGTTGACACTTATATACCACTAGAACGTACCAAGGACATGTGTTCATTTTTTTTAACACATTTTTCTCACTGGTATACATCGTGGTTAAGTGCTTACATGTACTGGTTAGTAAATAACATAGCGGTTTTAAATGAAAAGACTCATTTACATCAGCATTAAGAATATTTGAACAAGTTGACACTTATATACCACCGGTATGTACCAAGGACATGTGTTAATTTCTTTTAGCACTAATTTCTCACTGGTATACATCGTGGTTAAGTGCTCACTTGTACTGGTTAGGTAAATAACATACCAGTTTTAAATGAAAAGACTGGTTTACATCAGCAGTAAGAACATTTGCACTGGTTGACACTTATATACCACTGGAACGTACCAAGGACATGTGTTCATTTTTTTAACCCTTATTTTTCATTGGTACACATCATGGGTAAGTGCTCACATGTACTGGTTAGGTAAATAACATACCGGTTTTAAATGAAAAGACTGGGTTACATAAGCAGTAAGAACATTTGCACTGGTTGACACTTATATACCACTAGTACGTACCAATGACATGTGTTCATTTTCTTTAACACTTATTTCTCACTGGTATACATCGTGGTTAGGGTGCTCACATGTACTGGTTAGGTAAATAACATACCGGTTTTAAATGAAAAGACTGGTTTACATCAGCAGTCGGAACATTTGAACCGGTTGACACTTATATACCACTGGTACGTACCAAGGACATGTGTTCATTTTTTTAACCCTTATTTTTCACTGGTACACATCATGGGTAAGTGCTCACATGTACTGGTTAGGTAAATAACATACCGATTTTAAATGAAGAAACTGGTTTACATCAGCAGTAAGAACATTTGAAGTGGTTGACACTTATATACCACTGGTACGTACCAAGGGCATGTGTTCATTATTTTTAACACTTATTTATCACTGGTATACATCGTGGTTAAGTGCTCACTTCTATTGGTTAGGTAAATAACATACCGGTTATAAATCAAAAGACTGGTTTACATCAGCAGTAAGAACATTTGCATTGATTGACACTTATATACCATTGGTACGTACCAAGGACATGTGTTCATATATACTGGTTTACCTAACCAATTAAGTGGAAAAACATAGTGGTTTGAAATAAAAATACTAGTTTATAGTAATGTAATAGTTTTCCTCAAAACCTGCAGTTTTCTTCAATGTTCTTTAACCATACATGTCTTTCATTGTAGGTGGAGCTCTTTCTCAACTTCAAAGAACAATACCCTGAAATTGTAATAAGGCAGCGCGCGTTTGAGTACATGAAGCCATATTTTGTGCGGAAATTGAGAGACCGATATACTTGTTGCTGCATTTCACATGTTCAAATGTCTTTCCTACAGGATGCCATAAATCACATGCGAAGTTCTATATTCGGTCTGCATGGAAAAGCTTGCCATTGTCAATGCAATATATGCAAAGACAATGGTGGATGCAAGGCACCAAAAAACCCTATCAAGAGTGTAACAGCCTTATTGGACTCTATATTGTGTCCTAAATCAGATACGTCCACCTTCCATGCCCTTGCCTGCTTGAGTGGCCAATGTAAAAGATGTGGCCCGGATAAGTTGGACTTTTGTGCTGCAGAGGTTGCATTTATTGCTAAAAAGATTGTGATGAAGATTTTTGAGGACCTAGAAGTAGGAACTGCGCGTGACGGTCTGAAGAAGAAAAGGAAAGTCTTGTCACATAAGGAAATATCATGCCAGGATCTCTCAGTCATGTTCAAAGACCATCTTAAGAAATACATAATGCATAATTTTGTGTTTAGATGGCAAGCAGAACAATATAAGGAATGTATACAAAGCTTTCTAGAAGATATTGTTGTGTCAGTTGTTGACTTTGCTAAAAATTATAGTTTCAAAGAACAAAATGAGATTCAGTCCATGCACTGGTATTCAAATCAAGTAACTATTTTTGTGCACATAACATATTTCTGAATTGCAAGTAATGACATCACCCTAGATCAGTATTATTTCTTTTGTATTAAGCCTTCAATAATTTCTGATTTTTATATTATGCAGGTGACATCCACAAGACAATTCACTTCTTCATTTCAGATGACAAGCAACATGACACACATTTTGTTCAACACTGTTTTCTGAAACATGCGGAATGGCTAAAGAAATTTGGTCTAAATATAAAACGTCATTGGGTATGGTTTGATGGAGCAGCTTCACAATTCAAAGCAAGAAGACCATTCTATTTCCTTGCCAGGTATACCATGTTCTAACAAACATTATCTGAAGGTGGTTTTAATATAGAGACCTATAATAGTGGCATTAAAGTTGTAATAAAATGCTTGTCTAACATCAGTAATATTATAATACGTGTTTTTTTTGGTAATTTTATCGTGCCAAGAGTATATTAATCTTCTTCTATCCATTGAATAAATTGCAGATACAGTGTTTTTACGGGATGGAAAATGTCTTGGAACTTTTTTGGACCCGGACATGGTAAGGGAGAACAGGACGGTGCGGGAGCAGTGATAAAAAGGTCTTTAACTCAATACTAATTGCAGCCAAACTGCCCAAAGATAGACTGTGTTACAGATGTTGTGGCATTATTGAGACGGACCTTGTCAGATGGTGCTACAACCACCTATGCATCCCAGGCCTGTTATGTAAGCAGGGTTTTTTGGGTGATTGAATTGGGAGATGTCGAAAGGGGAAAAAATTGGGATGTGAAGGCTGTAAAAAATACCCGCTCAATGCACTCTGTTTCTGCATATTCAGAGCATGATACAACTGCTTTGAGAACACGTTCACTGTCTTGTTTCTGTAGTGCATGTAAACAGGAAAAGTGGAGGAGATGTGTGAGCAAGTCACACGTTCCTTTTTGGACATACCTTATTTTGGAGCTTACAGAAGAAGGGGAAGACGATGACGATGAAATAAATGAGGATGCAGCATATGAAGGACACTATGACACCCTTAGTCAAGCTCTTATTGTTGGTGATAATTTTGTTGTTCCCGCACCAAATGACAATGAAGAAAAAGTGGATTTCTATATAGTGAAATGCACTACAGCTATTCAAGAGTTTCATTCAGACGCTGAAGATGACAGGGGCAATATCATTGGGCGAGGATCCTATGCTATCAAAGGGTTTTACTATCGTATGATAAATGAGCAGACCTACGAGATTTTGGACAAAAAGCTAGAGGTGTTCATATATTCACATCTTGTTTGGGCAATCAAAATCCCCATGATACCCCATCCCAGCAACTCAAAACTATATACAATATCACTTGATGTCAGTGAGTCTATCTACAATAGTATGCCTTTTGAGCTGTAACCATCTTAAGAAATGCATAATTTTGTGTATATCTGCCTATTACTGTAAACTAAACTGTCTCCCTCTCCCTCTCTCCCTCTCTCCCTCTCACTCACTCTCTCTCTCTCTCTCTCTTTATCACTTCTCAGTATCATTTCTGTATCATACTAGTCATTTCTCAGTATCATACCGGTATCATACCAGTCAATTCCCAGTATCATACCAGTCATTTCCCAGTATCATACCCATATCATACATTCCCTCTCTCTCTCTCTCTCTCTCTCTCTCTCTCTCTCTCTCTCTGTCATTTCTAAACATCATACCAGTCATTTCTCAGTATCATACCGGTATGATACTGAGGAGTGACTGGTATGATACCGGTATTATACAAGTTCCTCTCTCTCTCTCTCTCTCTCTCTCTCTCTCTCTCTCTCTCTCTCTCTCTCTCTCTCTCTCTCTCTGTGTCATTTCTCAGTATCATACCAGTCACTTCTCAGTATCATACCGGTATCGTACCAGTAACTCCTCAGTATCATACCGGTATCATACCAGTCCCTCTCTCTCTCTCTCTATGTGTGTGTGTGTGTAATGTCTCAGTATCATACCGATCACTCCACAGTATCATACCGGTATCATACCAGTCCCTCTCCCTCTCTCTGTCACTGCTAAGTATCATACCAGTCACTCCTCAGTATCATACCGGTATCATATTAGTCACTTCAAAGTATCATACCAGTCACTTCTCAGTATAAGACTCTCTCTCTCTCTCTCTCTCTCTCTCTCTCTCTCTCTCTCTCTCTCTCTCTCTCTCTCTCTCTCTCTCTCGTTTCACTTCTCAATATCATACCGGTCACTTCTCAGTATCATACCTGTATCATACCAGTCACTTGAAAGAATCATACCGGTATCATACATGTCACTTCTTTGTATCCGACTCTCTCTCTCTCTCTCTCTCTCACTCACTTCTCAGTATCATACCAGTCATGCCCAGTGTAATACCGTTATCAGACACTCTCTCTCACTCTCTCCTTTTATTTGCAATATACTTCAAATATAGAATACAACGTATTTCCGTGCAACTTGCTTGTAAATGTATTATACATGAATTCTGTTACATTGATTGAGCCTTTTGGCTGAGTAATTCTCCATTTACATCCATCGAAAAAAAAATACATCGACAAAAGTCGCCCACTTCACAGACTTTATGAAGCTTTCTTTTTATATAAAAAATCCGTTCCTTTCTTCTTGAAAAAGTCAATCCGCCATTTCTCAAAAATTTTCCTGACATACCACCTGACACACTTATCTTTTGCAGGCTCTGGGTTTAGGGTCAGAACTTGTGCCGGTATTCTACATCTCCTTAGTGTCTTCTATTTCCATCTCCTCTTCTGGCTGCCCTTGGGTCTCTTCCTATTCCTTGCTTTTTTGCTCCATTTCAGGCTTCTCATCTCCAGTCTTCTCGATTTTTTTTTTTTGCCTTTCTTATATGGTGAGCAAGGGTCTCCTCGGGACTTCCCTCCAGCCTGACATCTACACGACCATCAGCTTTAGAAAGCTGTGAAGCAAGAGATCACTTATTAGAGCCATAATCAATGAAAAAACTTACTCTTGCCACGTTGGCCTCGTTTTCTCGGGGTCTTTGATCTTGTCACCCGCACGTTGTCTAGCAACACATCGTCTTCCTCATTCTGGGTTTTCTCTTCAGCACCAGTCGTACTCTGCTCCTTTACCTCAAAGTTTTGTTCTTCTTCTATTGGTTCCGAAATAGGTTTCTCAGCATTACCAGGGACATTTTCATCAAGCAATACCTCCACAGGTGTCTTGTATGCAGGCGTCACTGTATCGTTCCTTGTGTCTTTACCGGCAGTAGTTATGAAGCAGCTTGACTCTAAAAAAATATCAGAGAAGACAAAAATCAACCACCTGAAAAAACATTAGAGAAGACAAAAATCAACCACCTGATTACCCATTGAAACAATTTTCTCACCTGTTTTTGGGCATGGTTCAACTGGCTTCTTCTTTAGAAGGGATTGGTCTTCTGCAGAAATAACTCCGAGGCAATCCTTAAGCATGCACTTTCCTTTCTCAGCCAAGTGAGCATAGCAAAATGCATGGTATGCATGTGAACAAGGCAATAGAACAACACGGCTTGAGCGATTGTGATCATGAATTTTTACACCACAAGCATTGCACACATCAATGAGAACAACACTATGTCCAGGAGCTGTTACTCATGCAGGCAAGACTATGGTTTCAGGTAGCATTGGTTGACTAATCATGCCTGTCACAAACGTGACATAGAGACCAAAGGCTTCCTCACGGTCCAAGCATTTGGATAATTCTTTCTGTAGGCAAGAGACCTCTGTTATCATACAATGTCAAACAGGTATAAAATCGGTATGAATGCTTGAAAATCGGTTTTATGATGTTATCATACCGGTATGATTACATCCTGCTGGTATGATGTTATCCCACCGGTATAATGTTATTATACTGGATAGTATAACATCATATCGGTAGGATAACATCCGGTAACATCATACCAGTAGGATAACATCCGGTAACATCATACCGGTAGGATAACAATATACTGGAAGCATAACATCAAACCGGTTGGATTTTATCATACCGGTTGGATCTAACCATACCGGTCGGATGTAACCATACCAGTAGGATGTTATCATACTGGTGGGATTATCTCCTAAACCCTACCGATAAGATAACATCCTACCGGTAGGATATAATCATACTGGTAGGATGTAATCATACCGGTAGGGTATAATCCTACCGGTATGATAACATCCTACCGGTATTGTCATCTACCCTTACCGAATATGATATAATCCTACCGGTATGAAAAATCATACCGTATGGTACTTTGCAGGTATTATACTACAATCAGATGGAGTTAAAAGCATACCTGTGCCTGTTGTAGGGTGGCTTTTGCTTGGTCAAATTTTTCTTGGAGGCTGTCAAGCAAGCATGTTGGTACATTGGCATCATTAGGGAAGTGCATTCGGATGGTTTCAAGGGCACCCTCGCAACGGTGCACATCAGCAACAGATTTGACCACTGAATCCTTAGCCTTCTTACACTCGGCTGATACATTGTCATGAGATTTTCTTACCTCAACAAGAAGTTCTTGCAAGGAAGTGGATACTTCAACACTAAAGGCAGACTGAGTGGTCGCAAAAAGTCCACTTCCGACTGGTGTACTTCCGGATGGGGTATTTACTAAGAAGATGGCAGAACCACTTGGGGTACCTGTGGATACTTGGGAAGTCTCTAACTTCCATTGTTCTCTTTTCCTATCTAAGTGACCTTATTGGTCACATTCTTCACCACCTCAGATGCAAACTCAGCCCACTTTACCAGACCTGTGCATACAAAATAAACATATCCGCGTGCAAACTTGACTCCCAGCAGATAGTTTGGTGGTTTGGATTGGTACACCTGCTTGTAGAGCTGGTAGAGTGCCTTGTAGTGATCCGGCCTTGCTGTTTTTATCGACACTTTTTTCTCCTTCACTGGAAGACACATGAAAACTTTCATCTAGTCGGATATGGGCACATCTGCATCTGTCAACTTCCTAACATCTTTCCCCTCAAGACTTAACCCATATTCCCTGTGAAAATCCTCCTTTGTCATGCAGAATGACTTTAATGGCACCTCCACATCCTTGGGGTGAACAAAGCGGCTGATTTTGGGAGGAGGCTGTAACTTCTGTCTCTGAAAGGAATAAATCCATACTTTTTACTCAATGTATCCACACCTCAGTACTCTACTACACACAGGTCCACTGTATACAACACACAGAGAGACAGAGAGAGGTGACATACCTTCGTGGGAGAATGTCGGGTCTTTGTGGGGGAGACCTGTCGGGCTGCATTCCTTGGGCTCTTTCTTAGGTTGCTATCCATAACGAAGGATAAGCAGCATGCACAGGGGGCTGTAGAGAGAGCTGAGAAAGGTGCAGAAGGAGAAAGTCACAAAGATACAGAGAAGTCACATTCATGAAAACATTAGACTGAACATTCGTTCTGACGTGGGCTCCACACGTGTTTTTGAATCCTCCACATGATTTTTAAGATTTTGTATCCTCCACACGAATACTTAATTCAAACAATTCTTGCCCATTACACCAATTTCATACCCCCTAAATTTTAAGCCTCCAAAAGAAACTTTCAACCGGTTAAAACTAGGCCACCTATTCATGCATCCACCCTTTTGTCAAGGAACGCACTATCCGTGACAATATCTTCACTTTCTGGGAGGCTTCTGCCCTTGCACGGCTCCGTGGGGAGGACCTTGTGATTCTTCTTCTCGATTTTGAGAAGGCATACGACAGAGTTGACTAGGACTTTCTAGAGGGCACTCTACGCAGGATGGGCTTCTCAGATGCTTGGATCAGAGGGGTGTCAGCTTTGTATAGACAGGCTCACAGCCAGGTGCTTTTGGCAGGAGGTAGAGGTGAGCGCTTCATGCTCACATGATCGATCAAACAGGGTTGTCCTCTTGCCCCCTTTCTCTTTCTGTTCTATGCGGAGGCGATGAGCATATTTTTGGTGTCACAGCAGGTTGGTCTGAGGGGCTTAGCACTCCCTATACGGGGAGATGAGCTTCTGGACGCTGAGTTTACTGACCACTCAGCCTGGTAATTAGAGGGCCAGGAGGCCAGTCTACATAGATGTGATCAGGATTTGGAGACCTTTTGTTGTGCATCGGGCGCACTTATCAATTGGAGAAAGACAGTGGCTTTCTCGGTTGGCAGTGCTCCTGTGCCAAATTGGATGCTAGGAGAGGGTTTCAGGTGGATTCCTCCAGGGACTGCAGTTCGGTACTTGGGTTGTCAGGTTGGTTTGGACTTGTCCCTTGAGCAGCAGATTGCTCCTCTTCTCCTGTCCATCAGAGAAAGTTGTTACATTGGAGCTCAGCATGACTTTCGCTGGATTGTAGAGTAGTAGTTGTCAACCAGGTGTTGTTGGAGACTATGTGGTACATCACTTCTTGCTGGATCTTCTCGAGTTCTTGGTGGATCTTCTCGAGGCTGATCAGGAACTTCCTTTGGTCAGGTCGTGACACTTAGATTGCCCGAGCCAAGGTGGCTTGGTCGGTCATCACACTTCCTTGTTCTCAGGAAGGGGTTGGGATCATTGATCCAGCAGAGTAGAGAAGATCCCTTCTTGGGAAGTTCGTCGTCAGAGGACTTCTTCCAGGCGAGGAGCCCTGGAAGGAGTTCTTGCTGCAGAGGCTTTCTGCCATGGTGCCTCAGTAAGGAGGCCCTTGGAAACCTTCGAGCAGATGGATCTTTATAGAGTTGCGTCGAGTTGGTTTGAGCAGGAGACTGGAGGACCGCTTTGCTGTGAGTTTTCTTCGATCTTGGGAGCTCCTACAGCGTGGCCTAGAGCAGAGACAGCCTACGTGCACAGAGGAGCGCCTATGGCAGCCCCTCGTTTGGAACCCCATGGTTAGCACTCAGAGAGTCCACTTGGTTGGGAGTCGGCCTCATGTTTCTTAGGGTCCCATGGCAGCAGGTCCAGCGCGCTCTTTAGGTGGCTGTCTAGAGTTCACAGGTTTGTCAGAGGAGGTGCAGGGTGTCCAGTTATTACAAGGCATGAGAGGGGTGCAGAGCATGTGTCAGGACATCTCAGAGTCAGTTCCAGCTGAGTGGTTCACGCCTCTCGATCCAGTAGCACCCCGGTGGATGGGAGCCTTCACACAACTGGAGGTTCTCATTTCACTCACGGCCAGCTCAGAGACTGTCCCAGGCCTATTCTTCGAGCTTCAGGGTGGGGGACAATTAGAGCGAGTTGCAGTAGAGGCCGTGCAGGTAGCAGAGTGCTGTTTCCAAAGGATCCGAGTTGTGGGCATCTGTGGGAGGACTTGCGTCATAGACCTTGACCCAACAGCTCTTGAGACTGGACACTGGAGGCTATGGGCTTGGGAGTGTTGTCCATTGGCACAAGTACAGTGGGATCCTAGTGAGTGGCTATGGAGGGACCCCTTCTCTTCTGCAGACCGCCCAGGAGTCTCCTTCTTTCAGTACACTGTTCGGCTTGGACATCATATACTTGCAGCACAGAGAGAGGCCCGCCCCACTGCAGCACGTCATTGGCAGGAGTAGGGCCTCACAGACGGGTTCTTGGCAGCCTTTTGGCAAAGGCTGTGGGACTCCAGACAACTGAGGCGTGTCACTTTGTTTCAGTGGCTGGTTGCACACAGAGCCACAGTAGTAGGGAGCTGGCTTATACATAGTGGTCTCTCGGCCGCATGTGCAGCCTGTGACCAGTTGGTGGAGAGTCAGCGTCATTGTCTTGGGGACTGTCCCTCGGCCCAGCAGGTGTGGCTACGAGTTCTTTGGATGATGCCTGCCCTCTCCTCGGCTCGACAGTACACTTGGGGGGCAGCGGCTTGGTCCACCCTCACGGGCCCGGCACTTCAGTTTGAGCTATCTTCCACCAGCAGGATGATAGTGATGCAGGGGGGGCGACCTACACTCCAGCCTGCTACAGAGCTTACTCCATAGGAGTGGTGCAGTGAGAGAGAGGAGTGTTGGGAGCTCATTAGTGGCCAGACACTTTGGTTCATCTGGCAGGCCCGCTGTTTCCGCATCTTTGAGGCTCGCCCTGTGCCATCGGTAGAGATTGTTCGTGACTTTTGGCTAGAGCTGATCCATACTCTTAGAGGATAGCTTGAGGGACTACAAGGCAGCTCCGACCACATGCGGGAGCGCCGCAAGGCCTTCCTTCAACTCTGGCGCCCTGGGCCTTTCTACACCATAGTCCAGGGGGTGCTCAGACGGCACTACTGTCCACCTGTGTGGCTCTTCCCTCCTCCCATCTCTTGATTTAGCCTCATTGTATATATGCTGTTTTTTCATTGGGAGAGTCTCCCCATCATGCTTGTTGTAGCCCTCTCTTGCAGAGGTGGTTGTAGCCCTATGGGCAGTTTTCGTTAATTAATAGAAGGATCTTTTTCTCGGAAAAAAAAAACTTGCCAACGTGTAGGCAAATAGGTACATTGAAAATGCAATCGTGCCACTAGATGTTATGACTTCCTATGCCACAGGTAGTGGTTATCAAAATTGGTAAGTATATTAATTTTAAGTTTCAACTTTGAGCTTATTCACCTTTGCAAGATTTTCTACAATGCCAACTTGACAAGCAAACATTGTTTCGGTCAAGTAGAGATTGGCAATAAGATGAAATTTGAAAGCTAAGCTTCTTGAGCTATCTATTTCATGATTGGAAAATCTAAGGATTCTTAATAAGACATACGCTTTGGCACGGCTTATTTTCTTTACGAAAGTTCAACAAGGTCGACTCTTTTTTGCTTTGACATATGTGCATCACTTTTATTGGTAGCAAGTAGGCATTGCATAGCTATCAAGCAACCAATTCATGGTACAACATATATAGATTAAGAGAGCCTCCACGTTGGTAATCTCTTGTGTAGACACATGAAAAAATCTGGTACGACTATTTTCATTGGGAGTATTTCACACCTAGCTAATACACAATCACTCCATAGGTTTTGATAACCATGATTTGAGCTTAGCACAATTGTACTTTCAAGGAAAGCAGTCCACAATGTACCAAGAGGTAGTGGACAATTTCAATTTTCTTGGTTGGTTTCAAACATTTTTAAACATGAAGTTAACCACGCGATTTGGATTGTAAAGGCAACATCCAGGGTTACCAGTTTCTACTGCTTGTTTTTTCCAATTGTTTCTTTCAAGTTTGCAAAGTACACATGACTCTAGGTAAGGTTTTATTCCTTTTGAATATGCTTTGCTTGACTTTTTCCAGTCAGATGACTAAGCTTGAATGCTTTTATCCATTTTGCTCTTCAGAGATATGACAAGGTAATGTAAGAGCAAAAAATTTTGGGCCGCAGTGTCCCAAAAACATTTCTACATTATGCAGTTACGGATTTATCTGTAGGATTTATTTGGCACATGTTGCCACATGGGATGCAACATGTTCTAGGAACTCAAGGAGTTTGATTTAGCCAATATGGAGAAAAGTATATGAGGGTCCCTCTCACTCATGTCCCTGCACACACAAGTACATATCATACTTGAAGGATGTTCTTTTTTTAGACATCCTTAGTTGAGACATATTCCACAATATGTAGAGAATATGAGTCTCTAGGACTGACATTGGCACCCACTATTTCAATTATGTGTTACGACAAAATCCCTAGGTGTGCATGTGGTATTAGGAACAATTTCAATGGTAAAAAATTATCGGATACTTAGAGCGGCTTGTTAAGGTTACAAGCGCCACTAAACAGCATTAACATATGGTTGTGTATGCATATAGCAAGGCTATGTATTATGAATGAAAATGTTTCATTGTTTGTACCTAGAAGTGACTATGTTTCACAGTCTATTATGGTTCAAATGTTTCACCAAGGGTTGCAAATTATTGCAGTAACAGGTATTTAGTTTCTTTCCAAAATTATTTACACTTCAATTTCATGTGTGTTATGAGTATCATATTCGCCACCACAAGTATTGGAAAGTGTGATCATGGATATGCACGTTCAAGTTTGTATTTTCTAAATGCATGCACACTAGGTTTTATGGGCCGTAGTGTTTAGCAAAGGCTTATTTGGAGTGGCATGCACATTCATGACATAGATCTACAATCACCAATAGAGTTCATGGCTTGGTTTTGGTGCTTGTGGATATTTCAAGTTAACCAAGATGGTTATTTATAGCATTGGCTATTCCTCATCCATGTTGTAAGGAATTTTGATCCCTGTGAAATCAAGCCAAAGGAAGTTAGTTTGGAGGTTTGGTGCTAGTCAACAAAAAATGCGAGCCATTCTAAGAAAATTTTAAGCATACGAAGCCAAAGTGGACAATCACTAGATGATGGAACATAGATGGCTGACTTAAATCCTAATGCAGAATGGAAAAATACCAAGATGGACATGTGCAAAAATTTGATTTAGACTGTTCAAATCTTTATGGATCCTCCACCAGCCATGTCTACCCAAGAGAGGATAATCCCTCATCCATTAGTAGACCTTAGGGACCCCAATGAGGCGAAAGACGAGAGTGAAGAGAAACAAAATCACAAAATTTTAGCTACAATTGAAAACCAAAAGGAAACAACCAACAAATGAGAAAACAAAAAAAAGTTGAAACAAATTACAGAGGAAGAATAAGTAGACACATGTCAAAAAGACTTGACAAATCAAGTGGTAGAGAACACTACAGATAACTCTGATTATCATATACCACCTAATGTGCCAAAGGTCAAAGACGATTGGCTTGAAAAACTTTGGGACCTAGTTAGGAAGACGTGAGATGAGAATCACAATGGGAGTTCAGCACCCATTGTTGACGCTAACCTTGACAAAGGCATGGTGGATGTCAACCTACAATCCATGTATGGCGACCAAGGTATAGAGAAAATGAGAGGATAGTAGGGAGGAAATCTTTAAGGAGCTGCCTTCTTACTTGGGTCCTTGTGAAGGGAAATCTGATGTTATGGTCCTACCATCACAATGAGAAACCTCCAAACCAACCATAGATTCTCAAGGGTTGTAAGAACTCATGTCAACACCAGTGATATGCATGCCAATAGTGGCTAAGATGCTAAAAATCAAATTGCACATGTGAAAGATGTCAAGAAATATCTTGAGAAAATGGGAATAAAGAACCCACCTAAAACTCTAAACCGGGAAATGGAGGAGTGGAACCAACCCAAAAAAGATGCAAAGCCAGTTTCCATAAATAAAATTGGTGAATGAAGGGGAAGAAGGGAACACCACACTACCCATAAAGCACCAAGGGGTAAAAACCATTATGATCCTAGATAGTGGATTGGGGGTTGCCATTGCTACTAAATTGATTTGGGAGAAATGGGAAAGCCTTCCCTTATAAGAACTCAAATGAAACTGCAACTAGCAAATGGATATATTGCAAAGCCAACTAGTATTCTAGAACAGGTGGTAATCACTTCTTGTGGAATTGAGTATGAACATATATTTGCTATAGTAGGATTTGGTACTGAGAATAACTATGATGCTATCCTATGAAGGTTGTTCATGCGCCAAAAAATATGGTGCAGGACTAGGGCCCACATCTATCAAAGTCGATGATACAGAAGAGTGACCAGAGAGAGAGAGAGAGAGAGAGAGAGAGAGAGAGAGAGTCCCTTGAACCAATCAACCTTGGCAATGAATAAATGAATGTGTATACAATGGAGGCAAGGGGTTGCTTTTATAGCAATCTCAATAAATTTCCCTTCTTAGTCCTTGGCAAATAAGTAAAATAAATACCTAATAGCCAAAAGAAATAATGCATCTTTACGAGATATGGACTACCTATCAAAATAGTGAGTGATAGGGGCACACACTTTTTAAACGATGTCATTAAAAACCTCCTTGACGAATTCATGGTAGTCCATCGCAAATCGGCACCTTATCATCCATAAGCTAACGGTAAAGCAGAGAGTATCAACCAAATCTTATGCACAGTACTCACCAAAATCGTCAGCAGTGACTCAAGAAATGATTGGGATCAAAAGCTACACACAGTCTTATGGGCTTATAGAGTAGCTTTTAAAACTTCCATCGGCACGACACCCTTTAGCTTGGTATTCAGGATTAATGAGATCCTACCATTGGAATTTCTAATCAAAACCCTAAGAGTAGTGACATAATTAGGATGGATGGGCCATGAGCTATCAGAAAGACTAGACACCTTGGAACAATTAGGTGAAACCCGACTGAGAGCCATAGCTAGGATATATGCTCAAAAAAAACAAATGAAGTCTTTCCATGATCAACACGTGATCGGCAAGGAGTTCCAAAAAGGGGATTATGTTTTGATGTATACCCTCAAACAACACTCCACAAAACTCCAAAAGTGAGGGATGGGGCCTTTTGTAATACATGAAATATCACAAAGTGGCGCCATCAAGCTTGCAACATTAGAAAGAGAGGAGATGCCTAATTGGACGAGTGGACGCAGATTAAAGAAATATCTTCTTCCACTGACAGCAGAGGAAATCGCAACAATACATGCAGCAGATCAGCGCAGAAGTCAAGCACATGACATTCAGGAACATGTAGAGCAGGAAGCCAAAATCATAATATTAAAGCGCAAGGAGAAAGTAAACTTTTAGAGAACAGCACAACGGAACGATTCTATTGAGACTACTCTGATAGCATCCATACAAACAACATCTACATGGTTAGGAGGAATGGATCTACACATCAATTTACAACTTATAGAGCGAGCATTAGTGGACACTGGGGCCAGAGCTAGTGAACATTCTTCTTCGGAAAATGCCCATTCCAAGTTATTAGCTTATGAGTGGGGAGTTTCCTTTTTAACACTCTAGAGTAAGGTCCCTCTGGCTTCTTCCACTTCTTGGGACTGGTTCTCTGGCCGTCCAATGATTTGACTGAGATAGCTCAGCATCATCCCAGCCATTTCATCCTGGTTATGAACTATTGTCCCTTTCTCATCATCGATCGAGCGGACGTGGCCCCGGCTCTTCTTGATTTTTAGAGCCCTAAAAAATTGAGCTTGATTGGAGGCTTCCGGTTGCAAATAAATCTCCCTAGAGAGAAGTCTAGCCTTTTTGATATCTTCTAACTGCTCATTAGCGAGGTTCGATTTGGCTTCAAGCCATCATTTGTGTTCGACCTCAGTAGCATTTGAAATTGACCAAAAGACCATTTGTAGGCTAAAAGTAGAAAACCAGGAGGATTTGATGATCTTAAGAACAATTTTTGTAATTATTCTTGCAACACCAGTACTATTTTTGCATTCCTAAGCTAGTGAGCCACCCCTGCCTTGATTTTGGTAAAAAGGAACATGGATCGCAATCCATGTTGGGATGCATTTTGGAAATCCAGTTATAGGAGTTTGTTCCTGGCCATCTGTGGGTGCTCCTGTACAATTTTCTCTGATTTTAGGGTTTAAGGAACATGAATCGTGATCCATGTTCCACCACCTTTTGCTGTTGTTTTTGTCCTGCTTGGTTCTGCCAGCTATTTGGGGTCTACTGGTGAAATATTTTGGTTTTTGATGGGTTTTGGAATTTTCCATTGGCCCTGCTAGTTTATCAATTTTGTGACTTTGTACTGCTATGATCTGTTGTTTTGGCCATGTTGATGCAGTATGGGACATACACACATGCTCTTGCAAGGTTAATGATCATATTTGTCAAATCTGGTGTAGTAAGATCCACCGAGGTGGTCACATCGGACAGAACAAATCCAGAAAATGCTTCTATCTCTCTCTCTCTCTCTCTCTCTCTCTCTCTCTCTCTCTCTCTCTCTCTCTCTCTCTCTCTCTCTCTCTCTCTCTCTCTCTCTCTCTGTGAATGCAAACGAGCTTATGTTGACCCATTTGACTATATGTTCCTAGTCTACCCGGAATGCCCCATTTATGCTTACCTCCATTGATCATATCTTGTTGTTCATATCATCTACGGTTCGAACCTTTCATCATCATTCTGACTCTTGGTTGGCAATTGGCGTTCAATTTGCAGTTTTGATCCTTTAGAAGTTGGTTCAAAATCCATCTTGACTCGAATCTTTCCATATTTGCCATGTTCAAAGTCCTTGCTTTGAGGTTTTTACATTTGCTTTCAAAAGTCAATTCCGACTTTCCTGGCTCGACATATCTATTTTTATTGATTATCTATCATTTTTTGCTTTTTTCAGTGTAATTAGCCAAAATTAGTGTAATCCCCGTTATAAACATACTCTTATTCTGGTATTGAATGGTGACGGTATGGCTCATGATTATGCCAACTAAGAGTTTGTAAGGTTCTGAAAAAGCAAGGAAAGGAAAGGAAAGGAAAAGAAAAAAAATAATATGATAATAATAATATATACAAATGATAGTCCTGCCACATTTTCCCCCCTTCCTAGAGTGAGTCGTCCCCGATGAGCATGTGGTAGAGTGCATGGGAACAAAGTACGTGTCTATGCATAGTTGTATAGTGTGGCTCTATGATGCTGATGGAGGATATGCATGGGGAAACAAAATGTTGTACAAGAGAGAGGTGCTGAACAATATGTTCAGTGGCTGCTAGTGGAGAGGTTGCTTTGAAGCTGCGTGGTCCAAATAGTAGTAATTGGAGAAGACGCGCCCTGTGTTTGACGGTGACTTGCGAAAAAATTTATTTTGCTGGTTGTTGGCTGGTTGGGTTTGCTTTGGTTGCCACTGAAATTGTTTGCTTGTGGTTTCTCTAGAAGACGCATCTTGTGAGCGAGTTTGATTTGGTTTCCATACACACTTGTCATTTTTGGGTGGCCAAGAATGGTGTCTCATTGGCCTAGTTTGTCTGACAAAAGCCATAGGTAATTTGGCAAGGTATGACTTCTGTGTAGGCAATGTAGGCGGACTTGTATTTTTTTGTCGCTTTGGTATCCACAATTGCTTAGGATTGGTTTGCATGATGGATTTTTTAACTCATATTTCCTTGACCGCTGTTGTGGAATATTGTTGAGCTGGTGCCTGTGGCGATGGTAGAGGTTCCCACACATGGTCTGTTTGTATGAATGGCGTGGTGAAAGATCGGCCCTTGTTTTTAATCAGTAAGGTATTGTCTTGCCAGTTTGGTGTTGCTTGATAAGTGCGCATCCACGGCACTCCCATAATAACTGCTTTGTTAAGATGCTAATCGTTGACCACATGAAACTGATGCGGATAAACTGTACTATCAATGGTGATTGGTACATTGATGTGGCCCAGACTATCCATAGTGCCCTTGTTTCCTACCTTAAATTCTATAGTGTTTGGCATTAGAGGCTCCCGCATTATTTTTCCGAAAGTGGAGTAGTTAACCACATTAGCTTTGGCCCCAGTGTCCACTAATGCTCGCTCTATAGTGCCATCTGTAAGTTGTAAATTGATGCGTAGATCCATTCCTCCTAACCATGTAGCTGCTGTTTGTATGGATGCTATCGGAGTAGTCTCAATAGCATCGTTAGGTTGTGCTTTTCTCTAAAAGTTTACTTGCTCCTTGCGCTTTAATATTATGATTTTGGCTTCCTGCTGTGCATGTTCCTGAATGTCATGTGCTTGACTTCTGCGCTGAGATGCTGCATGTATTGTTGCGAGTTCCTCTGCTGTCAGCAGAAGAAGATATTTCTTTAATCTATAGCCACTTGTCCAATTAGGCATCTCCTCTCTTGCTAATGTTGCAAGCTTGATGGCGCCACTTTGTGATACATCATGTATTACAAAAGGCCCCATCCCTCACTTTTTGAGTTTTGTGGAGTGTTGTTTGAGGGTATACATCAAAACATAATCCCCTTTTTGGAACTCCTTGTCGATCACGTGTTGATCATGGAAAGCCTTCATTTGTTTTTTATGAGCATATGTCCCAGCTATGGATCTCAGTCGGGTTTCACCTAATTGTTCCAGGGTGTCTAGTCTTTTTGATAGCTCATGGCCCATCCATCCTAATTGTGTCGCTACTCTTAGGGTTTTTATTAGGAATTCCAATGGTAGGATCGCATTAATCCCAAATACCAGGCTAAAGGGTGTCGTGCCAATGGAAGTTTTAAAAGCTACTCTATAAGCCCATAAGACTGTGTGTAGCTTTTGATCCCAATCATTTCTTGAGTCACTGACGATTTTGGTGAGTACTGTGCATAAGATTTGGTTGATACTCTCTGCTTGCCCGTTAGCTTGTGGATGATAAGGTGTCGATTTGCGATGGACTACCATGAATTCGTCAAGGAGGTTTTCAATGATGTCCTTTAAAAAGTGTGTGCCCCTATTACTCACTATTTTGATAGGTGTTCCATATCCATTTTCTTCTCTCCTAGCTGGACTAATATGCACCTGATGGCATAGGCTGATGCATCCACATGAACATGAAGGATTTTGCTCCAGTCAAGGGCTTGCAAAATTGGACCAAAAATTAGTTGCTACTTCAATTTTTGAAAAGCCTGCTCGCATTCCTTCGTCAGAACTTAGCAATGAGGGCATACAACAGCTTAGCTACTACATCATACATATATATGAAACGCTTGTAGTACCCGCAATGCCCCATAAATGCTTGTACCTTTTTCATGTTTATTGGTCGCGGTATTGCAACAATTATTTTTACCTTCTCTTGATCCGTTGAAATTCCATATTTTGACACAATGTGGCCCAAAATTTTACCTTGTCTTACCATGAAGATGCATTTTTCCGAGTTTAAGCAAATACGATATGTTCTGCACTTTTTAAATACTTTTGCCCAGATGAGTGATGTGGTCACTTCTTCGATGAGAATAAACACAAAGATCATCCATGTAAATCTCCAAAAATTGTTTGAGTTATTCTTTGAATGCGTGGCTCATTAGTCTTTGAAATGTGGTACAGGCATTGGTCAGGCCGAAAGGCATTACCCTATAGGAAAATACACCCCACTTTGTTACAAAAGCTGTCTTATGCTGATCTTATGCTTTAATCGTCAACTTATTGTATCCTGAGAACCCATCCAAGAAACTATAGGCCTCTTTTCCTGCTACCCTCTCAATAACATAATCTGTTATTGGTGGAGGATAGTTATCAATGATGGTGGCTGCATTTACTTGTTTGAGGTTTATACACACCCATAGTTTGCCATTCTTTTTGGGTACCACCACAATAGGGGACACCCAATCAGTGTGTTCAATCTCATAGTTAAAATCAGCATCCTTCAGTTTATCTATCTCTTCCTTAATTTTCTTGGCAAAAGTTTCATTGTACATGTAAGGACGTTGTCTGCGTGGTCTGGCATCACTCTTAAGGAGTATAGTGTGCTAACAAATCGCAGGATCTATCCCCTTCAGATCTTTGTATGACCATGCAAAGACATCTTTGTATCGTCTAAGCGTATCAACTAGAAGTTGCTCTTCCTCGTCAGTAAGGTCCATGGCAATGTATGCCGGTTTAGGCTCTTGTTAGCAGCAAGCTAACGTGGACACCGTTTTTAGGAGTTCTCCTTGTAAAAACAATTATTATTTTGATAAATCGGGAATATTGTTACTCCTGTTTTCTTGATAAACCTTGTAATTAATGAGCCGGGGCTACAAGCTTTTAGATTGTATCAGCCATTCAATTCCCAGCTTTGATAGAACTCCAGATTATTACTTTTGACCACCCAAAAACCTTGGCTAAGGTATAAAAGCCAATTTTTGTAATTTTTTTATAAGTTTTTTGGATAAGAAATACACAATGTGAGCTAACGGTGCTCACTTCTCTCCTTCTCGCGCTTCCTACTCCCTCTCCCGTTGTCACATTGCGAATTAGTTTGTTGCATTGCAACCGCAGGTAAAAGCTCTATCCATTGACATAAGCCATTCACAGTATTTCGTAGCTTTTGGCGTCGCCGACCCGCGGCCTAATTTCATCATAAATAGGAATTTATACTTTTAAAACAAAAACTAATCATAGGCAGGACATTGGGACATCATTGCTAAGCATTTAGGTGCATTCTGGGTCAAAAACGACTAGGTCAAAAATCCACTGCTGTTAATAATCGCGATTTTGGAACTTGACCTAAAGTGGGGTTTGAGGCCATAGGTATGTGTGCTTAGGTCTTATAAACTTGTCCTATAAGTTTCGTTACGCTTGGATGTCATTTGATTTTGTAACGGATATGATTTGCTTACCAATGAGCAATTGGCTTTTGGTGATTTCAGTCACTTGAGTGTAGTTTGAGTTAGATGCGAGTTGTTAGTTGTTTTCCGAGAGATTGACAACCTCTTGTAGCCTCTATGCACTAGTCGAGTCAGCTTCATCCCATGGTTTGACAAATTAATCGTGGTTCTCGCTAATACTGCAATAAGATAGGATAGTGAGGTTAGACATGCGTCCCACATTTGGCGCCGCTGCCGAGGATCGAAAAGACCTAAACTAGGGAAAAACACAAGCGTCTTGTGTAATTGTCCTTTAATTTCCTCTAGGTTTGCTTAGAGTTCAAAACTCTCTTTTAAAAACCGCAAAGCTTTAGATGGTCGTCTTTTGCTGTGTAGAGGTAGCTTGGAAGTAATCGTACTTGCTGAGTACCTTTAGGATTGTAGGATTGTAGATTTAGATTAGGATTTGGAGAATGATTGGTAGACAAAACAAGTCTTAAGATCAAAACTCTAAAAAACATAAAAAACACAAGAAAATGAGTGTTTGTGGACACTTTCCACAACCCCATTGCATGAGAAACTAGGAGTAAGGTAAGTAGGATCCGAAGTGGATTTCATAGCATTGCTCTCTTTGAAAGAATCAAGTGTGATTTGTTATGTAAGGTTGCAAAATTTCAGGTCTACGGCTAGAAATAGCACGAAAAGACTCGAATTCACTCAATCCAACTAGGGAGTAAGCCTAAGAGTTGTCTGAACCAGTGGGTAAGCTCAAGGAAACTTCGAGGTAAAAATTTCAAGAATTTGATCAAAACTCATATTATTTACTTTTTCTTGACTTTTTAGGCCAAACTAAGTTTTGACTTGATTCATAGGCTTAAAACACATCATAAAAGGACCGTCCTTGAGAAAATTTCAAAAAAGTGCTCATTTCAAGCCTCAAGTTAATAATCATGATTATTAACTTTTTGCTCTAATTTGGCTAAGGCTCATATCATTGACTCATTGCATATGTACAAACAACTTTTGTAAAGGCCCAAGAGATTTTGATCACTAAACTGACAAAAAACTGGGTAAAAACTAAATTTTGTACTGACTTTTTGAATCTTGAGTGTGAATAGAGAAAACATTTATCCAAACTTGTTGAAAATTGATTCATAGGCTTATATTGACGTGATAAACATGTGTATATGCTCAGTTGACCAAAAACTTGAAAAATTTTGACAAAAGTAAATAATTGCGATTATTTACATATGCCCTGTTTTTGAACTTTTTTGACCAAGTTGGCATACCACTAGATTTACCATGTTGTAATAAGTCCACAAATCAAATTTGGTAAGATTTGGATCATTGGGGTGAAAACTGTGGCAAAAATTGCAAAGTTAGTCTGCGGAAAGATAATTGATGACTACTTGACCAGAAATTGTCCAAACTTGATGAAAATTGGCTAGTGACCTTAATATAAGGTTCTTAATAGATCTGTGTCAAAGTTGGGACAAAAATTTGCAAAAAACTATCAAAAGTAAATAATCGTGATTATTTACATTTGCTTCAAAACTTGGTGATTTTGCAAATTTGAGTATACCAAAAGGTCAAGCACATCAATTGGACCCCACAAATCAATTTAGGTGAAATTTGGACCACAAAAGTGAAACCTAAGCCAGATTCTCGAAATCAAAGTCTGCGGACACGGAACAGTGGGTAAACTTGATCAAATTTTTTCCAAACTTGTTGAAACTTGCCCAAGGGCTTTAACAAGTTGTATACTTGCCAAACCAATCCAGAAAGTGCAAAAAAGTGACAAAAGTAAATAATCGTGATTATTTACTTCTGCTATCCAGAGACTTCAAATTTGAATTTTGGGCTTATACAGTGTTAGACCAACATAAAATAAGGCCATTGGGAAATTTTGGGTTCAATTGGATCAAAATTGGTACAGATACACTCAGTTTACAGATTGCAAATTAAACCTTCGATTTTGCTAAGTTGAATCTGAAAGTCAAAATTTCGACTTTCATAGCACGAATTGAAGTGAAATACGGAGACCAATCACTAGAGTTCTCAAGAGCTTTACTGTCCCTATAGAAAAATAGCTAATTTGACAAATTTTATACATGAATCAGGTTGCAGACGAGGAATCAGTGGCTTGACAGATAGTTGCAATTGAGTCAAGTGGAAATTGACGACAAGTCAATCCCACATGAGTACTCTATGCAGGGCTTCATACATCTATATGAACCTTAGATCTTGTCGTGTAATAGGAAATCAAGGCCTATTCGGAGGAAACATAAGTAGAGTATCCACTGAAGAAAGCGTGAATCAAGGCAATTCCTTGCACACAATTCGTGAAGAAGTCTCGGACACTTTTTTTGATTCAACATCCGAAATGTCTTCTTACTCGACTCACTCTGAAACCGGAACTACAATGCGCTATAAGCATATACTCTCTTTTACAAGACTAATCATCATGGAGCCCAGGTTTACTTGGATCCTAACGAAGAGTATGCTATTCGCATTGATGATCATGGTATTGAGTTCAAAGAAGAGGTTAGGGCAAACAAACAAGGAAAAATGTACATGGATCGAAACGGAACTCAATATGTATAGGTTGAAAATCCTGATATGGTAGACAAATGGGGCTTAGAAGTGAACACTATAATCCCGGATATGTCAGCAAAAGAAGAACCACCAACTTTGGAATTCGAGGGATACGATCAAGTAGACTTGAAGCTCTTGAAACGTCTTAGTACGGATAATCCTAGGATCACAATCTATTGTTGGGAAGATAGAAACATAAAAGATCTTTTGTGGACTTCTCATGCTAGACCAGGACAATTAACGGCCATGAGATCATCTATATCTTCAAAATCAAAGATAAGAGATCTGCGGATCTACCAACTTACTTGTTTAGGGATGGTTATAACAACAACTTTGTTATGATACTCCTGAGGAGGTAGAACAAACCAAATACCATGGGTATTCCGTAGGGATTGGATATTGTGTCAAGGACCAAAAACCACTCCAAGAGACGAACATCGTGACAGATCATATGAGAGTAATGTGAAGAAACCAAAAACCACCTCATCACGTAGAAAAACGGGTGACACTAAGGCCAGTCCATGGCTACATGAGTCACTATTTCCGATAGACCGGTTTGAACGACTTGGAACAGGACCAACTCCTAGAAGACCTGGAGTTGAACCAAATAGACGTGTCAGACCAGCTGATTTCCAAAAATGGGTCAGAAAATACACTGGATCAGGGGATCTATATGACCACTTAGCAAGCTTCAAGCAAGTGCTAAGAGCGGAGCGTATATTCGATTTCCATACTCAATTCGAAGGGTTTGGAATGACATTAGAAGGAGAAGCTTTAACATGGTTCCAAAAAATTCCACCAAGGTCAATCATGGATTTCAATACATTAGCTCAAGGATTTGTAGCTGCTTGTTCTAAAACGGGGATTAAACATAATACGGTAGCTCAAATCTACAACTTTAAACAGAAACATGGTGAGTCTATTAGGGATTGTACAACTCGAATGAAACAATACATTGCCAGATGCCCAGAGATGGAGATACCTGTAGAGGAGCGACTTGTTTCATTGTTTCTGGAGGGACGGTTAAACAAAGAACTTCATGCTATACTCTATAGTAAAAATCTTACAACTCTAGAGGCGTGTGTGTCTGATGCTATCGACCTAGGAGACAATTGTGAGATCTTTAATGAAGAGGATGTCCCTAAGGATAACCAAAGCGAGAAGACTGTATTCACAAAGCCAGCACAAGTGGGAACGGCTGCTGCGGCACCACTCTCAACCATAGAAGTTATGCTAAAAAGGATGAATGACATGATGAACAATATGCAAAAAGCACCTATGAGAGGACCAAGACAGGGGATATCCCCATAAGGACAACCAATTAGGCCACAAACATGGTGTGCAATCGAGGGGAAATGGACCAACCACCAGACCCACGAGTGCTACTTCAGACCAAAGTATGATGAGAATGTTCAGTACGTGCCCATGAGGCACAAGGACAACCCACGTACAGATATCAGCCTAATATGGCTCAAGTTCAAAGACCACCAATGGGTATGGAGAGACATCCACCTATGTTGGGACAACAACCTCCTTATCCAGAACATAATGTGGTTCCTGTAAAGTACATGCACTCAAAAGGAGTCATAGATGAACAAGAATTAGTGCCTGTTACATCCTATGCAAAGCCTAGTCCATATACAGTAATGGTAGAGGGAGATTGGTATAGTCCACACCCACCACCAATGGAGGAAACCATGACTTATGCTCCACCAGAGCTCGTACCATTGTATTATGTAGCTAATCAAGGTGTCAGACGTCCTATGGGAAGACCCATGATGAAGCCCAGAACAGGAAGCTGTCATAACTGTGGTGCTGATGACCATAGGAAGAACGAATTTCCACAGCTTGACAAAAACCTCAAACCAATTGAAGCCTATTGCATACAATGTTGCAAAAAGGGAGGACACTTTTTGGAAGATTGTCCTAAGAATCCTTTGAACAAGGAAAAAAATGTAGTCAACGTAGTCCAAGTAATGCCTAGTAGCTCATCAGAGAGCGAACCGATTGTTCCAATCAAGGTAATAACTAGAGCCCAAGCAAGGAAAAAGAAACGCAATTCCTCTGATGATTCGGGGAACTCGAAAGTTTCTTCTCAAAGAATCAAAAGGAGCAGAAGCAAAAGATATGAGATGAGAAAACAAAAACAACGGGTTGAAAACGAAGAGAAAGCAAAAATTCTAGCCCAGGACAAGTTGAAAGAAACTGGCAAGGAATTTAAAGAAACAACCGTGAAATCTAGAGGATCCATTCTAGTTGATAAAATTTTTGAGCCTATCAATGCCGCCTTGGAAGCCTACCAAGCAGGACTTAGAGCAGGCCAAAACATGGAAAACAAATGAAAAAACTATCCATCTCCAAACATGGAAGCAGCTAAGCCGGAAGCTTATCAAAATTTGATAAGAATCACGCAGGAAATGCTGGATAAACAGAAACCCAAGCTTGAAAGTATTGCAAAACCGGAAGAGCTTGTGGTAGAAGAAACGAAAGCAAAATCCCATGTGGTGGCAGAACCCCACCTTGAAACAAATGAACCAGAGCTCATAGTGCCGGACAGTGAATATGCCTTAGACGGAATTCCATTCGTGGAGGAAGACTGGCCAGGACACTTATGGGAAAAGGTAAGGGAGATCAATGATGGGAGCCTAACTTTAAAGTCAGCTCCTATAGAGGAAGTCTGGTTAGATAACCTACCATCTGATATGAACATGGATTTACAGTCCTTGCATGGGGATTGCGGATCAGAGGCTTCAGGAATATCTAAACCTTTGACATGAAAAACATTACCTTCTTACTTGGGAGATAACGAAGATGAATCCATCATTTGCAAGACCACTCAAGTAAAAGAGCCAAACAGACCCTAGAAGTGGACAACATTTACTCAATCATGTCTACACCTATCCAATGCACTCTTACTTTGGGAGAACTGTTGAAACTCAGGCCATACTTATGGAATGAATTACAGAAAACCCTAGAGAAGGTGGGTATAACGGGGTTAATCTCTAAGAATCTGGGACACTTGAAAAATGAAACGGAATACAAAGAGATACGATCAGATCCTATGAACAAGGTTGGAGAATATTATGAAGGGGAAGAAGGAAACAGTCTTCTCCCAGTGAAATATAATGACATTGAAACCATGGCAATACTCGATAGTGGAGCGGGCATAGCCATAGCCACTAAAGCAATATGGGAATCCTTGGGATAGCCAGCCATTAGAAAAACGCGAATGAAATTACAGTTGGCTGACGGACACATTGAAAGACCACTAGGGATACTAGAAAAAGTGATAGTCAACTCTTGTGGAATTGAATATCAACACACTTTTGCCGTAGTAGACTTTGGGAAAAAAATCAACTATGAAATCATATTGGGAAGACCTTTCATGCGACAGGTACAGCTTATCCAAGATTGGGGAAATGACTATCTATACTTAAAGCAGGTGGGATCTATAACAAGGATCGATCTAAAGGACCACACCTATAGAGATGTCTTGAAAACACCCATCCAAGAGTTTGATTCAGTCTCTTCGGCTGAAACTAAACTTCCATCTTGGCTAAACAAAGACACTCCTATTTGGATGTGCGGAGCTTCAAAAAATGGAAGCTTAAGACGAGAGGAATGTATCCTAGAAAGGGAATGTACAGACGAAGCCTACATACCTGAACCCTTTCTAGAGCTTTTATTCGAACCATTCGAGTGGACTCAAATCTTAGTGACAATGGATGTATGTGTGAATACGTCTATGCCTACTCAATTTTGCAATGAGGATGGCTATGAAATAATTCCCATCCAAATGATGTCAGGCCTTAACATTGAAAATAAGGATGAGGAAACAGAGGACTTGATGAAAGCTCAACAAGTCTTTTCTGACCTCTATTACAACGCAACTGATGAGTTGGATGAACACTCAGCTACCTCCGAAGATTCGAGATCCGAAAAAGAACATACGAGAGCTCAACTAATCTTAAGGGGAAGGGAGGAAAAGTTTTTTGACTTTCCAAAACAGAAATCAAGAAGACAAAAATGGTATAGAAGAAAGAAGGACACTAAAATTGGGAAAGAACTACCTATACCATCATTCTCCACTAAAACACAATTCTTGATGGAGATAGATGCTAAACATTGTGTCAAGGACAAAATAACTGGCAGATATCCTTCGCACGGAAACTCAAAAATGTCTCAGACATCGAGAAAAACAAGGAAGGGTACTCAAGAAGAACAGCAGGATAAAAAACCACTCATGACCAGAGTCGAGCGGAAAAGAAATATCAAGAGCTGAAAAAAGCTCTAAAGGAGATATACACCACCGAAATGGAAACCACGAAAGAGGATGGTAAGGATGTAATGCATGTTCCATCCCATTACAAAATGTATACTCTCCAAGATCAAAAAATCATGATTGAACAACCTATTAGGGAACTACGGAAACAAGGCGAGTCTTACGAAGGACCTAAAAACGCTAAAAGGGTAGACTTGGCTGATGAACCAAGAGAAGAGCCTAGACCAGCCTACATTGCAAATGACCTAGCAGAAGAAGAAGAAAATCTTTTGTTAAGTTTGCTAAAGGAATATCGGGATATCTTTGCTTGGTCTTATAAGGATCTCAAGGGTGTTGATTCAGAAATCTGCCAACATAGCATACCATATCAAAAAAGTGAATGCAGCTACCATTAGAGACAACTTTCCTCTTTCGATAACTGAGCACGTTTTAGAACAAGTGGTAGGAAAAGAAGTTACAGCTTCTTAGATGGCTTTTCGGGATACAATCACTTTTGGTTGACCCAAAAGATCAGCACAAAACTGCTTTTGCAATAGAATGGGGTATATTTGCCTATCGGGTTATGCCGTTCGGGTTAACTAATGCTTCAGCCACATTCCAGAGATTGATGAGTCATGCTTTCAAAGAGTATCTTTGAAAATTCTTGGGAGTATACATGGATGATTTATGTATACATTCGTCAATCCGAGTTGATCATTTTGAACACCTCAAAAAAGTATTTGAGAAGTATAGACTTTATAGGATTTTCTTAAACCCGGAAAAGTGCACATTCATGGGAAGACAAGGGAAAATTCTTGGATATATAGTGTCTAAAAATGGCATAGCTACGGATATTGAAAAGATTCATGTCATTGCTAATTTGCCTAGACCAACAACAGTCAAAGGGGTACAAGCCTTCATGGGACATTGTGGATATTATCGACGATTTATCTACATGTATGCTATAATTGAAAAACCCATGTATAGCTTGATTACGCACTTTGAATGGACCGAGGCATGTGAAGAATCCTTCATGAATCTTAAGCAAGCTCTCACCTCAGCTCCAATAATGAAAGCACCTGATTGGGATAAGGTATTCCACGTACATGTAGATGCTTCAAACTTTGCTATTGGTTGTATACTAGCCTTAACACTAGAATGGTAACTTAATAGGACATAAAAGTGTCCTTTCAGGGTTTTGGGAAAAATTTCCAAAACCATAGTAGATCCACTCATTTTGAAAAATCCTTTCATGAGCTTATAGTTCAATAGCTACTACATACGGAAAAAATGAGAAAATTGTAAATTTTCTCATCCCTTGGTCACTACAAGCCTCCAAAGTTGATGGACCAGTGCATTTTGCCCAAAACAACAATTTCTTAAGGTTGATTGCATATAAATAAGAGTGGAGATTTTTGTAGGACATGAGATAAAAGGCCCCGTTAACTTCAATGGGTCGGTGACCAAAACATATGGTTGCTTTTACCTCACTAATTTTTTTTTGGGCAAAAAAAATAGGAACAAAAAAGTTGCATTTTTGCCATTCTACAGACCTATCATCAAAGTTTCTATAGTCACGCTCAATACAGATACTATATACATGTTTTCTTAGTTCCCTTTGGGCCTCTGGATTCAAAAGGATCCATGGAGCATTTCAAAACGATAATGGATCTCTTACAATTGGAACCTTGGGGGCAATGATAAAGTGCTAAATACAGCAAACATGAAAAAACTGGGTTTAGCATTATGACCTCTAGAAACCCATAGAAACTACTCAATATCTAGCCAAGTTTTTAGTCTATGATTAGATAAGGTTACTACCTACAAAATACACACAATTGGCCTAAGAAACTAGCAATAGTGAGAAAGTTATACTTGCTACTCTAAATTGTATCGTATTCTTCAGCAATCAAAAAACTCAACCATCATCATGTACTATGTTATATAGCATATTAGGTCCCCCAAAACTCAAGGAAGATTAGCTTTATGTTATACATTACACTTACACAATCCAAATTGAATTTGGATATCAAGAAAGCCACCAAAAAAATCATAAAAGTGCTAATGTTGGCCAAAAAACAGGATTATGCAATTCTTGTAAATTGGTCATAACTTTCAATTTTAACACTTAGATCTCCCTACAAGCATCAAAACATGTTGAGAAATATGAAGGCCTAACCTCTAGCCATCTAAACCTCACAAACATGAAGTTTAGAGTGGTGTAGTTGCCAAAAATTGAAAAAAAACCAAAAACAGGACCTGTTTTTTCACATAGTTTAGGTTCAAAAATGTCGTGCAAGAGTAAGGTTAACGGTGAGATCGATACTAAAGAAAAAATGCTAAGTTTTTTTCAGCTCATAAGGAAACTTTGTGGATATATAGCACCTAGAAATTCATTTTCATACTCTTCAAATAATTCAAGCAAAATGGTCACTTAACAGGACACAAAAGTGTCCAAGGACATAAAAGTGTCCTGTTACCATTCTAGTGTTAACCAGGAGATGGGAAAATTGACTTTCCTATTTCTTATGCTAGCCGACAATTGAATATGGCAGAAAATAATTACACCACCACTGAAAGAGAAGGACTAGGAATGATCTATGCCATTAAAAAGTATAGACATTACCTATTGGCCAACAAGTTTGTGTTCTTTGTGGACCACCAAGCCTTGTTATATTTGGTCAACAAGCCATGCATCACAGGAAGAATAGTGAGATGGTTCATCATTCTTCTCGAATTTGATTTCACTGTGGTTGTTAAAAAAGGCACTACACATCAACGAGTAGATCATTTGTCGAGGATTGTTTCAGGGGAATCACCTAAAGGGGTAGATGATGATCTACCAGATGCCTATTTGTTCTCCGTGGAAATGATACCTAGATGGGCGGAAAAAATTGTGCCATTAATGACGATAGCTCAAGTGGATTCACCCCTCCCTATCACAATTGATTTAATTGAACAATCGGCTATGTATGAATTGCTAGTTGGGAGGCTATATAAAAGAAATGGAGATGAAATATTTCTTTTATGCATTAATCCTGAAGAAAGAGATCAATACTTAAGTCAATCACATGTTACCATAGTAGGACTTCACTTTGCGGAAGACCAAACTATGCAACAAATCTTAAGACTTGGAGTATTTTGACCGACTATGAGGAGAGATGTTCAGTCTTTTGTAAGAGATTTCCCTCAATGTCAGAAACAACAACTCATTCCTCATGTAACATTGTTTCAAATGTCACTTGTTCCTAAGTGGAGTAACTATCTGGTTACTTACTTATCGAGCCAAAAATTTCCTGAGGATATGAGTAAACGCTGTCAAAGAGCAATTGAAAGGGAAGCAAGAGACTATGCTCTTATTGGGAACTAATTTTATCGGAGAGGTAAGGATCAACATTTGTGTCTTTGTGCAAATGAATACGAGTATATTCCGATTATAGAACAAGCACATGTTGGATTAGCTGGAGGTCACTTTTCTAGTGAGACCACCACAAGAGCAATCTTGATGGCAGGCATATGGTGGCCAACACTTTATGCAGATGCCAAAGAATATGTTCGAGGGTGTTTGTGATGCTTGTGAATGAGCAAAAATGCCAACACGGGTAGACAACATGCCCTTAAGACCAATGATGGGGGCTAGAGCTTTCGCAAAATGGGGTATAGATTTTGCTGGACCGATACAGCCACCTGCTTATAGAACCCAAGCTCGATATATCATTGTAGCTACAGACTATTTGACCAAATGGGCCGAGGCTAAAGCGACTAAAAGGAATGATGTCAGAACCACTGCTGCATTCTTATATGAGTATGCATTCATAAGGTATGGACTGCCAATAGAGATTGTCAGTGATGATCCGGGAACTCATTTCCTCAACGAGGTAATAGAGTATTTGCTCAATGAGTTTATGGTTATCCATAACAAATCAGCTCCTTATCACCCACAAGCAAACGAACAAGCTGAGCATACGAATAAAATTCATAGCTCGGTACTAACCAAAGTGGTTAGTTCAGGAAGGAAAAACTAGGAAATGAATCTCCATGCTGCTCTATGGGCTTATCGAGTTTCATTCAAAACGGATTTAAATGCTACACCCTTTAACCTTGTTTATGGTCTTGATGCCATACTGCCGATAGAATTTCTATTGCCAACCTTAAGGGGAGAACAAACTCTTGAGTGGACTGGACATGTATTGTCAGAAAGACTAGAAGATTTGGAAAAGCTAGACGAGAAAAGGCTAACTGCTATAGCTCATATCTATGCACAAAAGAGGAAACAAAAATAGTTTTTTGATTCCCACTTAATCACCAAAATTTTGAGGAAAGGGAACTTAGTTCTAGTCTATTCCTTTAAGCAACACATTCCCAAGTTTAAGAAAAAGGGAAATCGACCATTTATCATTGAAGATGTATCCCCAAGTGGAGCAATAAAATTGTCAACCATAGATGGTGAACCAATGGCTAATTG
The DNA here is from genome assembly GCF_014529385.1 of Adiantum capillus-veneris. NCBI lineage: Eukaryota > Viridiplantae > Streptophyta > Polypodiopsida > Polypodiales > Pteridaceae > Adiantum > Adiantum capillus-veneris. The sequence goes on from NC_140931.1 coordinate 72,944,683, forward strand.
GATTAGTGGATGTCGTTTAAAGAAATACAATTTGCCACTAACCACCTAATGTGCCAAAGGTCAAAGACGATTGGCCTGAAAAACTTTGGGACCTAGTTAGGAAGATGTGAGATGAGAATCAGGATGGGAGGTCAACACCCATTGTTGAAGTTGACCTTGACAAAGGCATGGTGGATGTCAACCTACAATCCATGTATGGCGACCAAGGTATAGAGAAAATGAGAGGATAGTAGGGAGGAAATCTTCAAGGAGCTGCCTTCTTACTCGGGTCCTTGTGAAGGGAAATCTGATGTTATGGTCCTACCATCACAATGAGAAACCTCCAGACCAACCATAGATTCTCAAGGGTTGTAAGAACTCATGTCAACACCAGTGAGATGCACGCCAATAGTGGCTGAGATGCTAAAAATCAAATTGCACATGTGAAAGATGTCATGAAATATCTTGAGAAAATGGGAATAAAGAACCCACCTAAAACTCTAAACCGGGAAATGGAGGAGTGGAACCAACCCAAAAAAGATGCAAAGCCAGTTTCCATAAATAAAATTGGTGAATGAAGGCGAAAAAGGGAACACCACACTGCCCATAAAGCACCAAGGAGTAAAAACCATTCTGATCCTAGATAGTGTATTGGGGGTTGCCATTGCTACTAAATTGATTTGGGAGAAATGGGAAATCTTGCCCTTATAAGAACTCAGATGAAACTGCAACTAGCAAATGGATATATTGCAAATCCAACTAGTATTCTAGAACAGGTGGTAATGACTTATTGTGGAATTGAGTATGAACATATATTTTCTATAGTAGGATTTGGTATTGAGAATAACTATGATGCTATCCTATGAAGGTTGTTCATGCGCCGTAAAATATGGTGCAGGACTAGGGCCCACATCTATTAAAGTCGATGATGCAGAAGCGTGACCAGAGAGAGAGAGAGAGAGAGAGAGAGAGAGAGAGAGAGAGAGAGAGAGAGAGAGAGAGAGTCCCTTGAACCAATCAACCTTGGCAATGAATAAATGAATGTGTATACAATGGAGGCAAGGGGTTGATTTTATAGCAACCTCAATAAATTTCCCTTCCCACTCTTTGGCAAATAAATAAAATAAATACCTAATAGCCAAAATAAATAATCCATCTTTACGAGATATGGACTACCTATCAAAATAGTGAGTGATAGGGGCACACACTTTTTAAACGACGTCATTGAAAACCTCCTTGACGAATTCATGGTAGTCCATCGCAAATCGGCACCTTATCATCCACAAGCTAACGGTAAAGCAAAGAGTATCAACCAAATCTTATGCATAGTACTCACCAAAATCTTATGCACAATACTCACCAAAATCGTCAGTGACTCAAGAAATGATTGGGATCAAAATCTACACACAGTCTTATGGGCTTATAGAGTAGCTTTTAAAACTTCCATCAGCACGACACCCTTTAACCTAGTATTCGGGATTAATGCGATCCTACCATTGGAATTTCTAATCAAAACCCTAAGAGTAGTGACACAATTAGGATGGATGGGCCATGAGCTATCAGAAAGACAAGACACCCTGGAACAATTAGGTGAAACCCGACTGAGAGCCATAGCTGGGATATATGCTCAAAAAAAAAAAAAAAGGGCTTTCAATGATCAACACGTGATCGGCAAGGAGTTCCAAAAAGAGGATTACGTTTTGATGTATACCCTCAAACAACACTCCACAAAACTCAAAAAGCGAGGGATGGGGCCTTTTGTAATACATGACATATCACAAAATGGCGCCATCAAGCTTGCAACATTAGCAAGAGAGGAGATGCCTAATTGGACGAGTGGCTGCAGAATAAAGAAATATCTTCTTCCGCTGACAGCAGAGGAACTTGCAACAATACATACAGTAGCTCAGCGCAGAAGTCAAGCACATGACATTCAGGAATATGCACAGCAGGAAGCCAAAATACAAATATTAAAGTTCAAGGAGCAAGTAAACTTTTTAGAGAAAAGCACAACCGAACGATTCTATTGAGACTACTCCGATAGCATCCATACAAATAGCAGCTACATGGTTAGGAGGAATGGATCTACACATCAATTTACAACTTACAGAGCGAGCATGAGTGGACACTAGGGCCAGAGCTTTCCGGCCAGAGCTAGTGAACATTCTTCTTTGGAAAATGCCCATTCCAAGTTATTAGCTTCTGAGTGGGGAATTTCCTTTTTAACACTCTAGAGTAAGGTCCCTCTGGCTTCTTCCACTTCTTGGGACTGGTTCTCTGGCCGTCCAATGATTTGACTGAGATAGCTCAGCATCATCCGTGCCATTTCATCTTGGTTATGAACTGCTGTCCCTTCTCATCATCGATCGAGCGGACGTGGCCCCGACTCTGCTTGATTTTTAGAGCCCTAAAAAATTGAGCTTGATTGGAGGCTTCCGGTTGCAAATAAATCTCCCTAGAGAGAAGTCTAGCCTTTTTGATGTCTTCTAGCTGCTCATTAGTGAGGTTTGATTTGGCTTCAAGCCATCATTTGTGTTCGACCTCAGTAGCATTTAAAATTGACCAAAAGACCATTTGTAGACTGAAAGTAGCAAACCAGGAGGATTTGATGATCTTAAGAACAATTTTTGTAATTATTCTTTCAACACCAGTACTATTTTTGCATTCCCAAGCTAGTGAGCCACCCCTGCCTTGATTTTGGCAAAAAGGAACATGGATCGCAATCCATGCCATATGATGCATTTTGGAAATCCAGTTATAGGCGTTTGTTCCTAGGCATCTGTGGGAGCTCTTGTACAATTTTCTCTGATTTTAGGGTTTGGGGAACATGGATCGTGATCCATGTTCCACCACCTTTTGCTGTTGTTTTTGTCCTACTTGGTTCTGCCAGCTATTTGGGGTCTACTGGTAAAATATTTTGGTTTTTGATGGGTTTTGGACTTCCCCATTGGCCCTGTTAGTTTATCAATTTTGTGACTTTGTACTGCTATGATCTGTTGTTTTGGCCATGTTGATGCAGTATGGGACATACACACATGCTCTTGCAAGGTTAATGATCATATCTGTCGAATCTGGTGTAGTAAGATCCACCGAGGTGGTCACAGCAGATAGAACAAATCCAAAAACTCTATGCTTCTGTATCTCTCTCTCTCTCTCTCTCTCCCTCTCTCTCTCTCTCTCTCTCTCTCTCTCTCTCTCTCTCTCTGTCTCTCTGTGAATGCAAACGAGCTTATGTTGTCCCATTTGACTATATGTTCCTAGTCTACCCGGAATGCCCCATTTATACTTACCTCCATTGATCATATCTTGGTTTTCATATCACCTATAGTTCAAACCGTTCATCATTCTGACTCTTGGTTGGCAATTGGCATTCAATCTGCAGTTTTGATCCTTTAGAAGTTGGGTCAAAATGCATCTTGACTCGAATCTTTCCATATTTGCCATGTTCAAAGTCCTTGCTTTGAGGTTTTGATGTTTTCTTTCAAAAGTCAATTTCGACTTTTCTGGCTCGACATATCTATTTTTATTGATTATCTATCATTTTTTGCTTTTTTTAGTGTAATTAGCCAAAATTAGTGTAATCCCCCTTATATCCATACTCTTATTCTGGTATTGAATGGTGATGGTATGGCTCATGATTATGCCAACTAAGAGTTTGTAAGGTTCTGAAAAAGAAAGGAAAGGAAAGGAAAAGAAAAGAAAAGAAATAATATGATAATAATAATATATACAAATGATAGTCCTGCCACATTTTCCCCCCTTCCTAGAGTGAGTCGTCCCCGACGAGCATGTGGTAGAGTGCATGGGAAGAAAGGACGTGTCTATGCATAGTTGTATAGTGTGGCTCTATGATGCTGATGGAGGATATGCATGGGGAAACAAAATGTTGTACAAGAGAGAGGTGCTGAACAAAAATTGAAAAAAAACCAAAAACAGGACCTGTTTTTTCACATAGTTTAGGTTCAAAAATGTCGTGCAAGAGTAAGGTTAACGGTGAGATCGATACTAAAGAAAAAATGCTAAGTTTTTTTCAGCTCATAAGGAAACTTTGTGGATATATAGCACCTAGAAATTCATTTTCATACTCTTCAAATAATTCAAGCAAAATGGTCACTTAACAGGACACAAAAGTGTCCAAGGACATAAAAGTGTCCTGTTACCATTCTAGTGTTAACCAGGAGATGGGAAAATTGACTTTCATATTTCTTATGCTAGCCGACAATTGAATATGGCAGAAAATAATTACACCACCACTGAAAGAGAAGGACTAGGAATGATCTATGCCATTAAAAAGTATAGACATTACCTATTGGCCAACAAGTTTGTGTTCTTTGTGGACCACCAAGCCTTGTTATATTTGGTCAACAAGCCATGCATCACAGGAAGAATAGTGAGATGGTTCATCATTCTTCTCGAATTTGATTTCACTGTGGTTGTTAAAAAAGGCACTACACATCAACGAGCAGATCATTTGTCGAGGATTGTTTCAGGGGAATCACCTAAAGGGGTAGATGATGATCTACCAGATGCCTATTTGTTCTCTGTGGAAATGATACCTAGATGGGCGGAAAATTTGTGGCATTAATGAGGATAGCTCAAGTGGATTCACCCCTCCCTATCACAATTGATTTAATCGAACAATCGGCTATGCATCAATTGCTAGCTAGGAGGCTATATAAAAGAAATGGAGATGAAATATTTCTTTTATGCATTAATCCTGAAGAAAGAGATCAATACTTAAGTCAATCACATGTTACCATAGTAGCACTTCACTTTGCAAAAGACCAAACTATGTAACGAATCTTAAGACTTGGAGTATTTTGGCCGACTATGAGGAGAGATGTTCGATCTTTTGTAAGAGATTTCCCTCAATGTCAGAAACAACAACCCATTCCTCATGTAACATTGTTTCAAATGTCACCTATTCCGAAGTGGAGTAACTATCTGGTTACTTACTTATCGAGCCAAACATTTCCTGAGGATATGAGTAAATGCCTTCAAAGAGCAATTGAAAGGGAAGCAAGAGACTATGCTCTTATTGGGAACCAATTTTATCAGAGAGGTAAGGATCAACATTTGTGTCTTTGTGCAAATGAAAACGAGTATATTCCGATTATAGAACAAGCACATGTTGGATTAGCTGGAGGTCACTTTTCTAGTGAGACCACCACCAGAGCAATCTTGATGGCAAGCATATGGTGGCCAACACTTTTTGCAGATGCCAAAGAATATGTTCGAAGGTGTTATGCTTGTCAATGAGCAAAAATGCGAACACGAGTAGACAACATGCCCTTAAGACCAATGATGGGGGCTGGAGCTTTCGCAAAATGGGGTATAGATTTTTTGGACTGATACAGCCACTTGCTTATAGTACCCAAGCTCAATATATCATTGTAGCTACGGACTATTTGACCAAATGGGTCGAGGCTAAAGCGACTCAAAGGAATGATGTCAGAACCACTGCTGCATTCTTATATGAGTATGTATTCGTAAGGTATGGACTGCCAATATAGATTGTTAGTGATTGGGGAACTCATTTCCTCAATTAGGTAATAGAGTATTTTCTCAATGAGTTTATGGTTATCCATAACAAATCAGCTCCTATCACCCACAAGCAAACGGACAAGCTGAGCATACGAATAAATTCATAGCTCGGTACTAACCAAAGTGGTTAGTTCAGGAAGGAAAAAACTAGGAAATGAATCTCCATGCTGCTCTATGGGCTTATCGAGTTTCATTCAAAACGGATTTAATGCTACACTTTAACCTTGTTTATGGTCTTGATGCATACTGCCGATAAGAATTTCTATGGCCGAACTTAAGGGGAGCACAAATCTTGATGGTGGACTGGACATGAATTGTCAGAAA